>NW_026887264.1:0-11643 GCF_032173495.1 Musca vetustissima
TGTTGTGATGACCCTTGAAAAAATATTTTTTAAAAAATCCACGCCTATTGTTGTGATGACCCTTGAAAAAATATTCTTTAAAAAATCCACGCCTATTGTTGTGATGACCCTTGAAAAAATATTCTTTAAAAAATCCACGCCTATTGTTGTGATGACCCTTGAAAAAATATTTTTTAAAAAATCCACGCCTATTGTTGTGATGACCCTTGAAAAAATATTCTTTAAAAAATCCACGCCTATTGTTGTGATGACCCTTGAAAAAATATTTTTTAAAAAATCCACGCCTATTGTTGTGATGACCCTTGAAAAAATATTTTTTAAAAAATCCACGCCTATTGTTGTGATGACCCTTGAAAAAATATTTTTTAAAAAATCCACGCCTATTGTTGTGATGACCCTTGAAAAAATATTTTTTAAAAAATCCACGCCTATTGTTGTGATGACCCTTGAAAAAATATTTTTTAAAAAATCCACGCCTATTGTTGTGATGACCCTTGAAAAAATATTTTTTAAAAAATCCACGCCTATTGTTGTGATGACCCTTGAAAAAATATTTTTTAAAAAATCCACGCCTATTTTTGTGATGACCCTTGAAAAAATATTCTTTAAAAAATCCACGCCTATTTTTGTGATGACCCTTAAAAATATATTCTTTAAAAAATCCACGCCTATTTTTGTGATGACCCTTGAAAAAATATTCTTTAAAAAAATCCACGCCTATTGTTGTGATGACTCTTGACAAAATATTATTTAAGAAATCCAAGCCTATTGTGGTATTTAAAAAATATTGATTAAAAAATCCAAGCCCATTGTTGTTGTACTTGAAAAAATATTATTTAACAAATCCACGCCTCAGTAGGCCCTTGAAAAAAATTCTTTAACAAATCCACGCCTATGATAGTCCTTTATATATATATAAAAAATCCAAGCCTATTTAGCCATTGAAAAATACTCTTTAAAAAACGCCTATTGCAATCCTTGAAAAATACTCGTCTACCATATGAGTATTTTTCAAGGATTGAAGAAATATTCTCTAAAAAATCCACTCCTTTCCATGGTGCTTTAAAAAGTTACGTCCTTATTTCTTTTTGCTCCCCATTTCCTATCGGAATACTTCACTTAGTGAAACTATAAATTGAATTCAATAGAAAAATTGAAAAAAAACTTTCCATTTTTAAAGCAATGCAATTCTCAAATGAATTAAGGAAAAAAAAAACAATTAAATAGGTTATGTCTTTTTCCCCTCTTTTTCTTCCTGGAACATAACCAACCAGATGCTTTAGGAAGTGCATTTTGCTTGCAGACCTGACAAAGTTCATTAATAATCCATGCGCAATCTTACACTGTTTTCCTTTTGATACTGTTGTTGTTGTTATTTTATGTTTCAAACCAGTTGCCAACTACTCCGGTTTATTGGTAGGGATACTGGCTGACTTTCGAACAATATTGCATTATTCCCCCCATGCCAATGCTAGAGTGCAAGGCGAATGCAATAGGATCAACAAAAAACACAAGCAATAAACGGAAAACGTCTGAGTGCAGGGGAGTACAACTTTTTGTTGTTGTTATGTCCATCGGAATCCATTAGATTCATTTGCAAGAACAAAAAAGAACCATGGTTATTAAAAAGGGACTTTACACACTCTCCTCGCCTACACCATATTTGTTTGTGTGTGTACACGTCTATATGTGTGTTATTACATATTTGTGCCCAAACGACATGGACCAATCAAGCGTTACTAATGACTTTTGGATTTCACTCCCTCACACATTCATCCATTGTATGGTGTCGGCCACTGCTTGTGTAACTTACTTGTACTGTTCCAAAGAGCTTTTGTCTAAATGTGTCGGTGGTATTGTACAACAGACTCATAAGCCAGTCAGTCCCATTCACACACTCCGAAAAGAACAATGTAACTAAGTGGGTCTTTTGGCATATTGTGAGCCTTTCATTTTAATCTTGATACACTGATTAATTGGTTACTACCATCATTTGATTGATTGGCTTTTATTGTTGAAGGACATTTACTGCAATACAATGTGTTGGAGTTCTTGTTGTTGTTGGCAAACACTTGCTCTCAGTGGGCATGAGAATATGTAAAACAGTGTGAAATGAATATTGTATTTGAGATTGATTAAGGGAGTGACGTATGGAAAAGCTCATTAGCTGAATAAATTTAATGAGGTTCAATATTATGTTATGAATTCATAATACGGAGATAATGAGTAAGATGGTGTATATAACGCGGAAAATCTCCGGGAGGCCTTAACACATGAAGTCCTTAAAATAAGAATTCTTAAAAAAAGAACGCCTTTTGTAGTTATTGAAATAAAAAATATTATTAATAGTCCTTCACATAAAACCAACAATGTATTTAGTATTACTCTTAACTAGAACTACGCCTTTAGTAGTCCTTCAAAAAATTATTCCTAAAAAACCCCGCCTTTAGTAGTAGTCCATCAACTAATTATTCTTACAGTTGATTATCTTTTACTAAAATATTCTTTTTAGAATTCACGCCTACTGTCGTTTTTTTAATATTCATGAAAAACACGCTCCATAAGCCGAACTTAAAAAAATGTCTCATCGATCTTGTGCGCAATTTTTCCAATTTGAAAGACCATTTTTATTTTGATATGTCATCCTGCACTAGATCTTTCCATCGAATTCGTGACCTTCCCCTTCTGTTTGAACCATCAGTAGGGTCACTTTCATATGCCTTTTGAGCTGGGACATCCTCATCCATTCGCACAACATGGCCTAGCCATCGTAGTCGCTGCAGCTCGATGCGTTTGACTATGTCGACGTCCGAATATAGATGGTAAAGCTCGTGGTTCATTCGACAGCGATATTCACAGTCGACGCAGGTCAGCCCGCAGATCTTTGCCTCTCTCCATTGACCATTGGCTTCAGTCGTTCACAAAGTATGCTGCGTAGCACTTTATATGCGATGGGAATGATACTTATTCCTATATAGTTGACACATATCGTCTTTTCTCCTTTTTTGTGCAAGGGACACATGATGCTGGAGTTCCAATCATTGGGCATGTATTCCTCTAGCCAAATTGTACTAATCAGCTGATGCATGCTCCTGGGTAGCATTTGACTACCGGTATTGAATTGTTCGGCTGGTAGCCCATCGGCACTTGCTGCTTTATTATTCTTTAGCCGGTTGTTCGCTATTCGGACCTCAACTTGGCTAGGTGGTATATAATAAATACCATAATCTCTTATTGGTTCTGGGGTATCTTATTCACTGGGATATTCTTCTTCGAAATGCTCCTTCCAGATTCACAATACGCTATCTGTCACCACGTTTCCATCTTCATCTCTGCAGGAGGATGTACCTGCACCACAGACTTCGGTTTGGTGTTTCACTCGTTTGTAAAATTTCCGGACTTTTTTCTAAATCCTGTAAGTCTTGATTTGCTCCCGCTCACGTTTTTCTTGTTCTTCGTTCTTTTTTCTGAAAATACGTTTCTCATTACGTGTTGCTACTGCCTGCAGTGTTGCCTTATACGCTGCGTTTTTAATTTAAGAAGCATTACGACACTCCTAATCGTACCATGGGTTTTCTGATGGTTTTTGGTACACAAAGTGATGCTTTTGCTGCAGTTAGCAGGGAGTGGGCAATTCTTTGTCATTGTTCTTCTATATTATTATTAGGACGATAGGCGCTGCTACATTAAGACGGGTGCGAACCTTGGATGCCACAAAGTAATGGTGCGAATAGATATGGTAGAATAGATATTCACTCCTCGTATATATAGAACGTCTAAAACACTGGACGAATGCCTTTCCTCTATCACAACAAGATCAATTTGATTTCTCGTTGTTCGATCGGGAGAAACCCAAGTGGACTTGGGTATATCGAGATGCTTGAATTTGGTGCTCCTTACTATCATATTTTTTGCTGCCGCAAATTCAATCAACCTCATGCCGTAATCTGATTTGTCTTTATGGAGGCTGAATTTGATTCTCCGGTTAAAGATAAATCCGCAGTCAAATTCATGTCTCGTTCCATGGCAGCTATAATACAGGGCGTAATCATCGCCAATGCCTTTCCATCGCATTTCCTGTAAGGCAATATATATCGAAAACTGTGCCTGTACTGTACAACGTGCGCACAATCCAAGTGCTGATTCACAGATCGTGGTCCTTTATACGTTTGCGGGGGTCGTCAACATTAGGGGGGTTTGGTTTTATTTTTCGAATAGGAGGGGTTTTCTAAATGTTGGCACCTAACCTCACGTCTCAACCCATTTTTTATAGTTCTAATGGGTGAACTCCCGGCACATGTCAGCTCACTATTTAACGGGTGATGAAAATAGCTACCCAAGATAAGCCTGGACTTCTCCACGTTAAACCCAACCAGAACCGTTGCTTGGTATATATCATCCCCTATCCCACCCCACGCCTCTCATAATCCTTGCAAAAATATTCTTTAAAAATTCTACGCCTGTTATTAAAAAATCCACGCCCATTAATAGTCATTGAAAAAAAAATCTTCTTTAAAAATTCTACGCCTGTTATTAAATAATCCAAGCCCATTAATAGTCATTGAAAAAAAAACTTCTTTAAAAAAACCAAGCCTACTAATTGTTCTTGAAAAATATTCTTTACAAATCCGCGCTTTTTGATGGTCCTTGAAACAATATTCTTTAATAAATCCACGCCTATTTTAGTCCTTAAAAATAGTATTTAAAAAAGCCACCCCTATTTTAGTATTTTTTATTAAATATTTCAATGTGTTTAAATACACATGTGTATCAGATACCAGAATCTATCATATGCAAATTATAATACTGTTATTTACGGTACATAAAACACATTTTAGTTAGACAAAAATCCAATTGATATGTATTTTCCCATCCAACTATCGCATCATACAGACATATTCCAAAAATAATCTTTTAAATGTGCTTTTACGATAACTCAAAAGCAAATACCTGCAAAATTCTCACAAATTTTATTAGACTATTTTATATTTTTGTGTGCTATACTCATACTATAAGAACAAAAAAATGCAATTTACTTTAATTTTACTAACATCAAGTTTTTCCTTTTCTTCCCCCATTTCTTTTCTAGGTAAGTTTCTCGGGATATCACTACAACAATTTTCGTAAACGACTTGTTTACGTTGCTTATTGGACGTTTTGATGGGATGGGATAGCGATGAAGATGATGGTGATGAGTCTGAAGTTATAAAATCTCGTTACCATTGTCTTGTCTAGAGCACTGAGAATATCACACACAAAACTCTTGTTCCCAAGTAAGTTGAAAGTTGTGTTAAAACATCTGTTTTGTTTTTGGAAATGTAATAATAGTAAAATGTAATGCAAATAAGCTGATATAAATTTTAAGTGCAGATATTTAGTTATATTTTGGAAAAAATGGGATGATTGGGGATGGGAATATTGAGATGAAAGAGTTTATAATACAATGTAAGAATATCAAAAATCAGGAGTATTTAAAAATTAGTGTTTAGGAAAATTGTTAAACCTTTTTCTCGCACTTAAGCTTCGATTATTTGTATATATAAAGAACTTAGTGTTAAGTGAGTGAGAGACTGACTGACAGATCATCGCCCAGACGAAACAGCTGAAGCTTGAAGCTTGAAATTTTGAGTGTGGGTTGTTGTTGGTGTGTAGGCGTAAGATAAGGCAGGGGTTCGGAAATTCGAACTAGAAGGGTACGAAATGTACTAAAATATACAAAATATGGTACCCTCTGTATAGGCGAACGCGAAGAGCTAGAATTCTGAAATTTGGAATGTGCGTCACTGATGGAAAGTTAGAAAGCTGTACAAAAGGGTTTTTGGAAATTTGACCTATAATACGGACTCCTGAAAATCGGAATTAGGACTACCGAAGCCTCTCCCAGTTCGACTCAAGTCCGGGCTGGTATCCCAAAACAAAAATAACAACGGCAGCAAATAACCGCAAGCGACAAGGAAGACCTTGCCACATACAGTGACGACGATGAACAAATGCACACAACACAGACAATTAACATTGAGGTAGTTTTGGAAATTCGTACTTATTGCTAAATGGTACAAAATTAATGGCACTATATTTGGTACAATTTGGATTTGGGGTGAACGGAGAAAGCTGGAAACCTAAAATTTGGAATAATGGTTGCTGTTGGAGTATAGAATTAAGATACGGAAACATAGTACTAATGTTTACTAAATGGTACTTTATTTTGTACAACTTGATTATGTGTGAACGGATTGAGCTGGACTTTAGAATTTTGGAATAAAATTACTAAATGGGCAAAAGTACTAAATTGTACCAAATAGTTTACAAATTGTTTCTGTATGAGCGGATAGGGCTGAGGTCCTGAAATTTTGAATTAAATTTTGAAATACGAAAAACTAAATGGTACTAAATATGGTAAAATTCGTTTTGTTTGAGCGGGAATCCAAAAATTGGAATTAAAATTATAGTTGGAGTGTAGGATTGAGACGTGGAGGTAGTTTAGGAATTAAGGTAGTAGTTTAGGAAATTCGTACTTGTGGGTGCAAAAAGCACAACATTTGGTACAATTTGGACTTTGGTTAACGGGTAGAACTCGAATCCTGAACGTTGCAACTTAGGTTACAGTGGGAGTAGTGTATGATTGATATATGTTTGAAATATGGATACAGAATGGTACGAAATCTGATACATTTTGGTGAATAGAAAAGTACAGAATGGTACCAAATCTGGTTCAATTTGGTTTTTAATGAACAGGTAGAGCTGGAATTCTTAAAATTGGACTTACGATCACTATTTGAAAGCAGACAGGTACTTATGAGTACAAAAAGTACTACATTTGGTAAAATGTGGACATTGGTGGAATTAAGATTGTTGTAACAATGTAGGATTGATGAAGTTTTAGAAATGCTTACTTATGAGCATGAGAAGTTCCAAATGTGAAACAATTTGGATTTGGTTGAATCCTGAGATTTCGGACTTTAGAAACTCGAATTTGTATGTAATACATTTACAGTAAATTAAATAGAAAATGCACTAAGTTTGAAATGTGGTTTACTGACGGAAAGTTAGAAGAAAGTTTTTGGTATTGACTAGTACTGAATTTAGTGGTGGTGATGAGGATCAGGTGCGAAATTCGAAACTATAGTCTTCCCTGCCTTACCCCTCGGCGGACACATACACTAATAAAAATTTATTTTTTTATAAAAACAACAAATTACTCTCATTGCGGAAATAAGCAAAAAAATATTAAACGTTTGAGAAAAAAACTATTGTGTATATTAATTAACCAATTTGTCAGGCTGACTATTTTGCAAAAACAAAAACTTTTTTGTATTCCCTTTCCTCATACGAAGTAGCGGGCATTTTGCTAGTTCATAACATTTTCGAAATATTAAAAATATAGGATAAAATTCTCAAAGGAGTGGATTTTTGAAAAAAACATTTCACCGATTCCCAATAGATGTGGATGTTTAAAAGTATTTTTTCAAGAATTTTATATACTTTTTCAATTAAAATTTCACCTCTTAGAAATATTTAAGAATTTTTCAAAATATTATTATTCATTACCTAAATAAACAACATCGCAAAATCTTTTACATAACCCTCTCCTTAATTGACATCTCATTATTCAGTTCATTTATTTAATTAGCAACTTTGTTATTCCAATTAATATCCTGTTTACCTTGTTAAACATCAAGCCTTTCAAATGAATCTCCATTCATTGTTATCACAGATGTCAGCACTTCCTAACAAAAGACTTGTAAGCCAAACAAACTATTCTTTCAATTACCTTCATAAAACCGACCACAACATCATACAAGATGTTGCAACAATATCGTTCTAAGAAATGTCGATTTTACGCTCTAACAGCAACATTAATTAACAATTCAATTAACTAATTTACACCTTTCATAGAAGTGTTACATCGAACTGTTGGCTGGCTGACTGACTGATGGACGGGATGATGATGATGATATTTTATCGTCAAACCATACCCCAACATAAACCGCATGCTACTATTTTATATTCTTGGAAGAGAATAAAACCAACACCACCACATCTACACATTACCCCAGTTATTCTTGTGAACCCCCAATAAACTTGTTATTGTTCAATAGAAACCACACACATACATAAACACCTCCACCTATACACCCATAACCGCTAATAATTCAATTCATTTAGTCGTTGCAAATGAGATACATATCATTGTAATCAACAGTGTGGCAGGCAGACAGACAGATACAAATTCCACCAGTCCTTGCTTGGAAGGATAATTGAAAGACATTATGTTTTGCCGGGTGGTACATTATTCATGCCAATGCGATCCTTTAGATAGCACGAATGAATGTCTGATTGTTGTTATTGTTGTTTTTCAGTTTGATGATGAGAGAAAAACAAGTGAGACTAAAGAGAAGTGTGTTTTTTCGTTTTTTTTTGAAACTTAAATAGTCCACACAGAATGCATAATAAATTTTCAGTAGGAGCTGAAGGGAAGGATAACCAAAATGTTTAAGATGATTTTTTCAAGGATTCTCAAAAGGTGTGGATTCTTTAAAAATATACCCTTCACTACACTGTGGTACAGGGTATTATGTCTTTGTGCATATGTTTGTAACAAGCAAAAGGAAACAAGATAGACACATGGTTCCTTTTGAGAATATGCATAGAATCACTTTCTGAGTCGATATACGCATGTCCGTCCGTACGTCCGTCTGTAGATGTTAAATTGTAAACAAAGTACAGGTCGCATCTATGATCCGCTTTGGATGAAATTTGGCACAAGTCACTTATTTGGCCCAAGGACGAACTCTATTGAAATTGGGAAAAATCGGTTCAGATTTAGATATAGCTCCCATATATAGCTTCGTCTGATTTAAGGTAAATGGTGCACCAAAGTCCCTATATTTCATTCGATTTGCTTGAAATTTGGCATAGAGTGCTAAATTAGGTGCAGAATGATGTGTGCCAAATTTCGAGAAAATCGGTTCAGATTTAGATATAGCTCCCATATATTGTTTCGTCCGATTTAAGGTAAATGGTGTACCAAATTTGGCATAGAGTACTGAATTAGGTGCAGAATGATGTGTGCCAAGTTTGGAGATAATCGGTTCAGATTTAGATATAACTCCCATATATAGTTTTCTCCGATTTTATGTAAATGTTGTACCATAGTCCCTATATATGTTTCGATTGGCACGAAATTTGGCACAGCGTACTGAATAAAGTCTAGAACGATGTATGCTAAGTTTCCTGAAAATCGGCCCAGATTTAGATATAGCTCCCATATATATTTTCGTCATTTAAGGTAAATCGGGCACCAAAGTCCCTATATATATCTTTCGATTTGCACGAAATTTGGCATTGGGTCCAGAATAATGTGTGCTAAGTTTCGTGAAAATCGGTTCAAATTTAAATATAGCTCCAATATATGTAATGTAATGAAGTTGCTATAACCTTCCGTGTGTCAAATTTTCTTGAAATTGGTTCAGACTTACATATAGGTCCAATATATACTTTCGTCCGATTTACTTTCGTCGGTTTACTTATAAATCTTATTTTTACTTATAGATCGCATTTTTAAGTTCGTTCAATTTCATGTCAATGTCCCTTCGGCCCAGTCTGACTTTACTACTTTCCTTACTGGTTTAAAAATATTTTTTCAAGGATTCCCAATAGGGGTGAATTTTTTATTTTAAATCCTTGAAAAAATATTTTTAAAAAATTCTACACCTTTTGGGAATCCGTGAAAATTTGTAGATTTTTTAAAAATATTTTTTCAAGGATTCAAAATAGGATTTAAATAATGTTGGATTTAAAATAATGTTTTTAAACTTTAAAAGTGTTTTTTCAAGAACAACGAAAGGATTGGATTTTTTAAAAATATTTTTCAAGGACTACGATAGGCGTGGATTTCTTAAAAATATTATTCATGGACGCCGATAGGCGTGTATTTTAAAAAAATGTTTTTTAAAGACTGCGATATTCTTAAAATTTTTTAAAATATTTTTTTAAGAACTCCTATATATATATATACTAGCGATGTGTATAATTTATTGTATTGTAATTCCGAATTCCACCTCTATTCCTATATCTAATATCAAGTTTATTACCATTCAGTACTTCTTGTCCTCATAAGTACGAATTTCCAAAACTACCTCAATCCTGCTTTCAGATAGTAATCGTAAGTTAAAATTTAAGAATTCAAGCTCTATCTATTCACCAAAATGCAAATTGTACTAGGTTTGGTACCATTCTGTACTTTTCGTACTCCCACAAGATTCAACTTTGAGGATTTCAGTGCTACCCGTGCACCAATGTCCAAGTTGTACCAAATTTGGTACCCAGAAGTACGAATTTCCAAAACTACCTTAGTCATACACGCAAATAATAATCTTAAGTCTAAATTTAAAGACATTAAAATTGTACCAAATTTAGTACCATTTATTACTTTTCGTAAAGGTAAGTACGACTTTTCAAAACTTCCTCAATTCAACATTCCAACAGTCTTTTTAATTCCAAATTTCAGTATATCAGGCCCTATCCGTTCACACAAATCTAAATGGTACAATATTTAGTACTTTTCGTACTCAAAAGTACGAATTTCCTAAACTACTTCAATCCTGTTTCTAGCAGTAATCTTGGTTGAAATTTCAGGTTTCCATTTCTATCCGTCCAGGTTTTCATTTCTATTCGTCCAACCAAATCTAAATTGTACCATGTTTAGTATCCTTTGGTACACATATATTCCAACAGTAATTATACCCTACACAAGTATGTTGTCAGGGTATCATAGCTTTGTGCAGCCCCAAGAGTTTGTAACGCCGCGAATTATTGGTCTTTAGTACTATATAATACAACTTTAGTACTATATAATAATTTTTGTACACATAAGTACGATTTTTAAAGCTACCTCAATCATGTATTCCAATAGTAGTTCTAATTCCTATTTTTAGGATTGCATCTCTATACGCTCTACTAAATGCAAATAGTAACAAATTTAGTGTTTAGTACTTTTTGTACTCCTAGGTCGAATTTCCAAAAACCCTTTTGTACATCTTTTTAACTTTCCATCAGTGACTCACATTCCAAATTTCAGAATTCTAGCTTTTCCCGTTAGTCTAATACAAATGGTACCATATTTGGTACATTTTATTACATTTTGTACCCTTTTAGTTCGAGATTCCAAAAACCCAGCCTACATACCAACTCACACTCAACTTCAACCTGCAGCTGTTTCGTCAGGACGATGATCTGTCAGTCACTCACTTAACACTAAGCTCTTTTATATATTAAGATATTTGCAAGGACTCGAATAGTCTTGTATTTTTCAACCAACAGAGCCATAGTTGTGGTTTTTTGATCAGTGATTACCTCAAGCGTTAATACGATGTTTTAGGAAATATATTTTGAAGTATTCTCAGAGCCATAAGTACAAATTTTTTGAGAATATATCTCCAATTGTTATCAGTCATGTCAATGCCATAGGAATCCTTCCCCATATTGATATGAGCATCACAGCGTGTCATATCATCATCACCATCGTAATCATCAGCATTCCCACAAGTTCTACTTTCAACAACAGATCTGAGGGAGTCACAGGCACTTACACACACAGACACACATTTACATACATGCTCAAAAATGTTTTTACTGTGTATG
>NW_026887265.1:0-11680 GCF_032173495.1 Musca vetustissima
CAGCCCAAATGAAATTCTAATTTAAAACTCAATGCAGAAAGTTTTGTGTTTTCTCTTATTTTTTGTTGTTCGGAAAAAATACTCGCTCTATACAACCGTGAAAAAATGTTTACAGCAAGCGGTTCTATGTCATTCATTTATACAATTCAATATACGATAGACTTCGAGGGGAAGTAAGTCGCACCGATCAAGGAAACAAATCTGAGTAACACCTGCTTTATTCAAACTTTTGATGTATATAACGTATTAATAAAGGATCGTATACGATTCTGATATAGGGGTAACTCGTTTTATATACCTGGTCAGTGAGATACACCCCATACAAAACCTGTATGGGGTGTAGTGGTTAAGTGTGATTCCAATGAGGTGAGGACCCTTAATTCGCTTAACATTAGCCATATTTTGGATGGCAATAATCTGTTTGGAGTCAGAGGATTTCTACGCCTTCCATAAATTAAAGCATTTCGTTCAAGGGTATGACTCTGGTAGGGAATATTGATAGCGCAACGAAAATTGAACGAGAACGAACTACCAAGATAATAGGAGTTTGCCACAGCAGTCCTTAGATTTCACTAATCGGTGCCTCAGACCAAACCGTATGATGAGCTTTATAGTACGAACCCTACTGAACATGGAATCTGCTTTATGACAGTAGAAATCAAAAGATTAGTTGTTAAGTTAAAGCGGAAAAAGAGGCTATAACATATGAAGTGTTGCAACATCGAAATTGGATCAACTAAATGATGATCGAACTTCTGTGACATTGTTCTGTTTATTTTAACAGTCAATTCATATAAAGCCTCATTTAAAAGGCATAAGAGTATCTGCTCAAAGGTGTTGAAAGTCAAGTCTGCGTTTCGTATCGTAATCATGCAAAACTGTTACAGCTCGTTACGACAGGTTTCCCTTTAGGCTAGAATAAGCTTCGTAACAGAAAAATGTTTAAGTTCTATAAAATATTTATTTAGTTCGAAATTTAAACACTAAACAAACTTAAGCTTATGACTTTTAACTAGGGAGTTGCCGTCTGTCCGAGATATTCTTCTCCACTTAACCGCCTTTCGAAGTCGAGATATGGATAAGTACTCTTGGCGAGGAATGTGACAGGATGATTGGTGATTTAGAGACCTGGATAAGTATTCTCACAACAGATGTGATTTGGAAGCTTCAACTAAGTTTTTGAACAAGTGGACCTATTCCAAAGAAGCGTGAAATATACTACATTATTCTACAACAAGAGCCCTTAGTAAGTACTCAACCAAGGATATGGAAGGATTCCACTGCAAGAGGATTCTACTGCAAGAGTCCTTAGTAAGTAATAAAGCAAGGATACTACAGGATTCTACTGCAAGAGAACTCAATAAATACACAAGCAATGATACGGAAGAATTCTACGGCAACAGACTTTGGTAAGTACTCAAGCAGGAATGCTACAGGATTATACTGCAAGAGACCTTAGTAAGTACTCAAGCAAGGATACGTAAGGATTCTACGGCAAGATACCACAGTAAGTAATAAAAGAAGAATACGGTAGGGTTCTCCTGCAAGACACCTTATTAAAGAATAAAGCAAGGTTATGGAAGGAGTCTACGGCAAGACACCTTAAGAAGTACTAAAGAATGCGGGAGGATTCTACTGTAAGAGACCTTAGTAAATACCCAAGCAAGGATTCTACGGCAAGAGACCTTAGTAATTATTCAAGCAAGGATACTATAGGATTCTGCTCAAGCTAGGATTTTACTAAAGGGTAGCGATACTTTTTGGAATGTTGCAATACGGAACTCACCTGAGGTTGATACGTCTGATTCCATGGCCTAGCACTGACTGTCCCTTTCCATTCGTTGATCGCTGTGAAACTTACAAATTGCATAAGTTTTGAGATTCGGAGGAGAATAGTATTGACCTACCAAACTCACACTCTACAACAGAGTTGCCCTGCCCTTTACGTTTTCGTAAAAACAAACGACTCGTATTCACTCTCAATTTAGATTTAACATTGTTTTGCATAGCGTCTTGTATGAGCATATCTGCTCTACAAGACGCTGAGAACAAGCCTCTGGAAAATCGTTTTATGTTCCGCTTATGCAACAAATGTTCTGCCTCGAGAATGAGATTGGTTTTGATGAAATATAAATGGTGGTAATAAAGCAAGTGAATGAACCAAGATCAGATCAGTAACAAACCATCGTTAGCCATTCTTATAATTACCGAAGTCTGGAAAATTGGCAGGTAGGTCCGCTACTGATGCCAGGTAAAAAATTTGGGTTATAGGAGGCTAAATTACAACTTCTAAAAAAATTTACAACATAGATCCCGTATTGACATAACCTTGGCATAATTAGTCATTTCATAACAATGAAAAAGTTCGTCTTTGGATAGAAGTATGGAACTAAAACTCCACATTTGTCAAACTAAGCTGTTAAATGTCCTTCTGTGCATATATCACTTTCAATCTAATTAATTTTTTTCCTTGAGTGCATTTGTTTGCAACACCCAAATTTAAACAGACCCAAGAAAAAATACAATATATAAAAACAACAAACATTTGACTAACAAACCAATGAGCGGAGGAATGTAGAACATAATCAGCAAAGAAAATGGTGGAAAAAATATATTTTTAATTGTGTTTTTTTAGTGTAAGTCATTTCAGTAAGGTCTTCCTTCCAGTTTGTGTCCTTATACTGTCTGGACTTATTTTGTGTTCGTTTATTTGTGTGCGTATGTCATTCAGTACAGGGTATCTATCTGACTGCCTGTCTGTCGCTATGTGTTTACAAGGAATGTTTTGTTTGAAGAATTGTTTGACTGCTAATGCTGATGTCTTTGCAATGAGGATAACATCTGAATTTATGTCAGACAAGAGTTTTTTCGGAGGGGAAGATTGTGTGAAAAATTGAAGAAAAAAGTATTTAACAGAAAATTTTATGATAGAAATTTCAAATGAAATGGTTGTGAGAAAATTCTATAAATGTAGTGCCAAAAACCATATGAATAAATACAAGTTAAAGAAATCCTAAATTTCGCTACCTATAATTGTTATAAATATATATGCACCCCTGATCTCTTACACATTCCTTCGTACTGTTGATATGTTGTCCGGAAGTTTCGGACAGTAACCAACAATTATGCGACGAAGTCACAGCTTTCGTCTTAGTGCCTCTACGACGTAGCCACGCATATATTGCCATCATTACGATATTCTAAAACAAATCCTCCATTTAAGTCATTCATTCCTCGATTTTCTTTTTTCCTTATTATTCATCCTCATTTCCAATTCAAAACACAATCGTTCTATTAATTATTGTTATACGATTTCGATTAGCAATCAAATATTTGTGCCCAAACCTAGCTACATAGATATTTCTGTTGTATAATTACGAGTTTTTATGAAGCTAAGGAGGGAAATGAAAACAAGGAAATGACAATTATTTTCATACAATTGAGGCAATAAATGTTCAAATATACGAGAAAAAAAGACTTTTTGATTAGCATTTAATTACAAAAATAAGTTGTCGATTTTTCGTTTGGATATTGGGGTGTTTATGAATGTCCTTAAGATATACTTCCATTGCCTGTGATTTTATTAAAAACGGTGTTTAATATCAGAAATTTAATTAGGAAGTACAGCTACAATAAGAATAAACATTTAAGGGACAATTAGCATTACAAATTGTGACAAATGTGATTGGATAAGCATATAAATGAGGTCCTTTTTTGTATTTGATTTTGGGACAAATCTGGGTAATGAATGGTGTTTAAAATTCCCTAAAAAACAACAGAACAGCATTCCGTTCAAACGAAAATTCACACAGATGGAAATTTGGCACAGCTCACTTATTTGGCCCAAGGACGAACCCTATTGAAATTGTCCGATTTTATGTAAATGGTGCACCAAAGCCCCTATATATCTCTCGATTTGCACAAAATTTTGCAAGTATACTGAGTTGTGACTGGAATGATGTGTGTCAAGTTTCAGGAAAATCTGTTCAGATTTAGATATAGATCCTATATATATATATATTTGTCCGATTTAAGATAAATGGGACACCAAAGTCCCTATATATCTTTCGATTTGCACGAATTTGGCACGGTGTACTCAATTGAGTCTAGAATGATGTGTGTTATGTTTCGAGAAAATATTTTCGTCCGATTTAAGGTAAATGGGGCTCCAAAATCTCTACATATCTCTCGATTTGCTCGAAATTTGGCATAGGGTACAGAATTAGGTCCAGAATGTTATGTGCTAAGTTTCGTGAAAGTAGGTTCCGACTTAGCTCCTATATATATTTTCATCGATTTAATGTAAATTGTGCACTAAAAACCCAAAGTTTGGCCAACCGACACACAATTGTTATTATGGGAATTTTCGTGCCTTTGATATGAAAATCTGTCCCTACATTAGCTCGTGTGTTAGGTTAGGTTAGGGATGTACGGCTGTTATAACAGCCGTCCACCTATAAAGAGAAGAAGGAAAAAATAGTGGAAGAGTAGAGAGAGAAATAGTGAGAAAGAGGAAGCGGAAGAGACATTATTTTAGCCAAGTCACCGGTCCCGTAATGTCGGTATTAAGTGCTTTTACTATCTCGGCCGCTTTCGTGATTGCAAGAATCTCTGCTTGAAAGACGCTACAATCATTGTTGGGTTTATATGAGTTCTGTATACCTAATTCCTTGCAGTAGACGCCTGCTCCAGTGCCTTCCTCCATCTTGGACCCGTCTGTGAAGATTGACAGACCTGGTAGAGGTAGGGAGCCACTAGTCCAGGATTCCCTACTAGGAAATTCAACTTTTATGTCATTAAAGTCCCTATGAGGGGGAATATAATCACTGATATGACTATCCCCCCTAAAAAGGCCATAACTTGGCGTTATGTTTAGGATGCTGGCATGACCATAGTTCAGCGATTTCAAGGCATCTGTTTCCCGGAGTCTCAGGGCACACCTGGCCGCCTGGAATTTGATCAGAATATCCAAAGGTTGGAGATTCAAGATTGCATTCAAGGCTGCCTGTGGTGTGCTTCTTAGTGCTCCGGTGATCAGAATCGAAGCCGATCGCTGTACTAGGCTCAGTTTTGCCAGCAGCTTCTTTTTATTCACCCCTGCCACCAGACAAGACATCCATAAGTAAGTATGGGTAAGACGATCGTCGCATACAGCCAGTGTATAATTCCGGGTCTCAATCCCCAACTCTTGCCTATGGAATTCTTGCATGAATAGAGTGCCAGCAATCCCTTCTTGGAGCGTTCCTCGACATTCCTATTCCACAGTAACTTGCGGTCTAGGACAGTACCGAGATATTTAGCTTCATCAGAAAGGGTTAAAGTCACTCCACCAAGTGATGGCAGGCGGAAACTAGGAAGTTTGTATTTCCTAGTGAAGAGCACCAATTCGGTTTTAGTGGGGTTTACACCAAGACCTTTGGTGCAAGCCCAATTTGATAGGGTTGAAAGCGCACCTCCAGGATGTCGGCATAGGCTACAACCTTTATCCTGAGATGATTGAATTTCATAAGTATCTCATTTATCACAAGAAGCCACAAAAGGGGGGAAAGTACTCCTCCCTGAGGTGTGAGTCTAGTAACCTTTCTAAAGTTTTTAATAGAAAGGAAGAAAGGCTAATCGGTCTATAGTCTTTAGGTAACGTATGTCTCGGCTTCCCGGCTTTCGGGATGAAGGTCACGGTAACCTCTTTCCATAGACTTGGTATGTACGACAGAAGTAAATAAGCCCTAAAAATGTCCTGCAGAAATGATATTACTCGTTCATCTGCGTGTTGCAGCATGGCCGGTATTATACCATCTGGACCAGGAGATTTATAGGGTTGAAAACTGTTTATCGCCCATATCAGTTTTGGGTATCTTATAGTGTCTTCTATCATCTTCTCCTCTTCCCTCGTCCGAACTGTAGGCTAATGCACACACTGCGCATCTTCCCTATAGTCCTTACAACCAGGAAAGTGGGTTGATGATAGAAGATCGAGAGTCTCACTACCAGAGTTTGTCCACGTACCATCACTTCGCTTAATACTTCCTATGGATTTTGGATCCTTAGATAGTACTCTGCGGAATCTGGCCGCTTCGTTGACTCCTTCGATCGACTCACTATAGCAGACCCAAGACTCACGTTTAGCTTTCTTGATTTCGCCTTTGTACCTATTGAATTGTCTTTTATAAACATCCCAATCTGTACTGAGCTTTGTCTTACTAGCTCTATTATAGGCTTTCCTTGCAGCCTTCCGCAAGGTTGCAAGGTCTTGTGACCACCATACCGGCTGAGATTTCTTCCCAGGGTATGTTAGAGGACAAGAAGCCTCATAGCTCTTCAGAAGAGTGGCCGTGACATTTTTCACAGCTAATTCAACATCCTCAGTCGTTTTGAGATCATTACGATCCCGAAAAGAGACTGCTGTTTTAGCTTTTAATTTGTCCCAGTTCGTCTTCCGAGGATTCCTATAGTGTTTCTGTTTAGCTCTCGAGGTAGGAATCTGGAAGGATATGAATCTATGATCCGAAAAGGAACATTTCTCAGACACCTCCCAGTTTACGACCCCAGAGTCGTCCATATTTGTGAGGGTTATGTCGATGACTTCACCTCTCACTCTATTAACAAAAGTTGGTGTATTGCCTCTATTGCAAATTCTAAGATTATAGCTAAGTATAAACTCGAAAATGGACTCACCTCTTGTATTTGTGTTGCTGCTTCCCCAATGGAAGTGATGTGCGTTGGCGTCACATCCGATGATGATATCACCAACTCTGCCCATCTCCTCCAATAGGCGGCATACCGCAGTACCGGGTGGGTCAGGAGCCTCATAGGGAAGATAGACGGAAGACAATATCAGTGGCTTCGTGGTACCTCTGTCTAGTCTTGCTGTCGTCATATCTCCATTGCTGAAATTAGAAAGAAGCATTAAATTTAACTCCTTTTTAGCAAGAATACACGTTCTCACCTACTCTCCATTGGAGGTAGACAAAAGCGTGTATTTTGTGTCGCCCAATCCAGTAACCTTACCTTTGTACAGGTAAGGTTCCTGAATGAGCGCCACGTCGTGTGTTAAGTTTTGAGAAAATCGGGTTAGATTTAGATTTAAGTTCGTTCCATTTCATGTCAATGTTCCCTCGAAAAGCGACGTCAGTTAGGATACATATGTAGAATATACCCAAAGTGGTTAAGGGTAACATATAGTCAGAACAGTTAGATTTTAGATTTAGATTTCTTACTGGTTTTTGAATAATGTATTGCTCTATGTTTGGCCTACATGTGGTGTGATTTTGAAGTTCCTTAAATCGATAGGAACCTTTATGTGGCGGCTATGTCATCTATAATATCTGTAACGATTTAACACAAAAAATTAGACACTTCGGTAGCCGGGACCATTATATGGAACTACGTTGAAGCATGAACACATATCGAACAATTTTTCAAATATGTGCATCATCCTCCAAGAACACGGAATGACAAAGTTCAACCGCTACGATTGCAAAATAACCCCATTTGCTTTAAAAATATCTGGACCCTTATATAAGGATTTCACCAAAAGATGGAAATACTTCGAAGTAAATTTGGTAAATAAGGTAAATACCCATTTGTGGGTATTTATTTGGGTATTTACTATATTGAATTGGTAATACAACATCTTACACCCTATTTCCGGGTTTCTTTTATCAAACCAATTTAGAATGGATTGAATAATGGACGATACTTTAAAGACGTGTATAAATACTTGGGTAAATACCCGAGTATTTTCCGAAAAACTCGGTATAAACTCATTAACTGCCAAACCAGTCAATATATGCGGCCAAAATTTGGTTTACATTTTTGTTAATGCCAATGCAAATATTGAAATGGAAAATGGGGCCCCAGGTCCAAGTTTTGATATAGCCCCCATATAACCGTATCTCCCAATATAAGGTATTTTTTGTCAAAAACCAAATTGGCTGTAATTTGGCAATTTTTGACCGGCAAGACTTGGAATGGATGGGTGTTCGCAATTCAGCCCTGACTTTTTTCGTCGCCAGAAGTACCTTTTGAAACGTTAACATGTTAAAACCATGTTAAGTTCGTCCCGGACGAACTTTTTATACCATCCACCGTGAAGATTACATCCAAAATATGCAAATTCTAGGAAAAAACTCATGTTAAGATAGGACCTTGAATATAACGGAAAAGGCGTGAGAAAAAGATGATGATGGCTACCCTGAAACTTGGATCAATATTAATATGGTTTACTACGTAGATGTGCTATACAATAAGAACCCAACATGTCAAATTATACCCATTGTCTTAATACTGAATATTGGGGATACCGTTATATGGGGGCTACCTTGAAACATATGTCAATATTAATGACAACCCAATTAACTAAATTCGGTTGAAAAACGTACCCAAAATGCTAAATATTGGAATATTTTGTTATATGGGGGCTACCCTGAAACTTGGGTCAATATTAATAATTTTTAGTGCGGAGATGTGCTATGCAATGAAAACCCAAAATATCGAATTACAGTCCAATCGGTTGAAACCCGTGTCCAAAATCCCAAAATACCGAATATTGGAGAGTACAGTTATATGGAGGCTACACCAAAATGTGGAGCGATATATCGAATTTGCAATGCGATCTCTATCGTGATTTCAACGATATATATCAAGAATATATATTTTGTGGGGTCTCCGGTGAAAATTTCTAGGTGTTGCAAACGGAATAACAAAATTTAATATGCACTCCACCTTATGGTGGAAGGTATAAAAATCCAACTCAATCGGAATGGAAACATGTTCTACAATTGTCATGAGCGCTTAAAATTGTGTGCTGGCGAATACTTTGAAAAACAATTAAACTTAATTTTTGATAATGAATATTAAAATGGTCATTATTAGGCGATAAATGTACATTGTAGCTCTCGCATTACCTACTACATCTGCTCTTTTATACCCTGAGCCTCATGACTAATGAGGGCATATACATTATGCTACGGGCTCATCGAAATATTGGTTTTAGACCCCATGTTTGTTTGAACAAAAATTTTCATCATAATATTCCATCCAAACTTAGGGGTGAATATCGACCAACTGTTTCTGGTACCTCCCCCACAAAATGGTCAAAATTTTGCTAATTTTATAACATCATGCGAATGGACAATCTGATTTCAACAAAACTTTACAAAACCTATTATCACTACCAAGCCAAGATCAAGTCCGCAGATGGCACCCATTGGTCCAATATTCCTGGTACCTCAGTATTAAAAGAAAAAAATGCCCGATTGCACAAGCCTAGATTAGGTCCAAAGGTGCTAGCCTTGGTGTCCAATTCCGAAGACCTCCGCAAACCATAGGCTGAAGGTTTATATCTGTCGGCAAAATCGACTGACACTTTTTTACATGTTATTTTTTTATATATGCTTTATCCCAATTCACTGTTTTATAAAAACCAGGACTTAAACAAGAACTGACAGTTACATTTCTTAACTTATTGATCGGTCCACGCTTTGTATTTACGCATATTAGATCACCTTAGCCGTTTAGTCTTACTTATTAAGAATTAAGTCACATTTTATCATATATCTTCCATTACAAACGTTGTGTATACTAAACTGTAATCCTTTCTATTTCTGTTACGCCCTGAAATAAACGAAAACTACAAAATTACATTCTACATTGGATTTGATATGATTTTAAAATTTTATAATTGCAAAGCATGAAAGCAATCCGAACATAAATTGGTCACTTGATAAATAAATGTACTGTTTGTTGTCTGCTGTAGTTTCACCCTCTTCAAATCTATTATTAAAATTTCATTACAACTTGTCTTACATTTGATGTTTGCGAATGAAGAAAGTAACCTGACTTTGAGAATGATTTGTTCAAAATGACCATATGATGTCACTGGATGTGTGTGTATGCGACTACACACACACAACAGAACCATAACTTTGTATCAATGGGTATAAGTTACAACCCTTCGTTAGGGTCATTTTAAACATTTTTCAAATAAACTAAGCTGACATAAATGTAAAAGAAAGACAGTGGACATGGCAATGACAATGCCAAATAGGGTTGCCAAAATTCGAAGAATTTCATCGATACCAAAAAACGACATTGTTCTTAGACAAGCGGATATGTGTACATGCTCCACCATAAGGTGGAGTGTATGTGAAATTTGTCATTCCGTTTATTTAATATGCACTTCAACTGCAAAACTTCTCCGGAGAAAATTTTAAGTACAGGTCTATTTTTCCCACCGATGTGGTGGTGTCTCTAGGCGAATTTTCCTAACCAAAGTGCCTCTAATCTGGCATTCCGGATTCTTTTTATACCCTTCAACACACTGTGGCACAGGGTATTATGTATTTGTGCGTATGTTAGTAACAGGCAAAAGGTAACGAGATAGACACATGGTTTCTTTTGAGAATATGCATAGAATCACTTTCTCAGTCGATTTATGCATGTCCGTCGGTCCGTCCGCCCGTCTGTCTGTCCATGTTAAATTGTAAACAAAGTACAGGACGAACCCTATTGAAATTGGGAAAAATCGATTCAGATTTAGATATAGCTACCATATATAGTTTCGTCCGATTTAATGTAAATGGTCCATATATATGTTTCGATTTACACAAATTTTGAATAAAGTCTAGAATGACGTGTGTTAAGTTTCCTGAAAATCGGTCCAGATTTAGATATAGCTCCCATATATATTTTCGTCCGATTTAATGTAAATGGTCTACCAAAGTCCCTATATATCTTTCGATTTGCACGAAATTTGGCACGGCGTACTGAATTAGATCTAGAATGATGTGTGTTAAGTTTCCTGAAAATCGGTTCAGATTTAGATATAGCTCCAATATATATTTTCGTCCGATTTAACGTAAATGGTGTACCAAAGTCCCTATATATCCTTCGATTGGCACGAAATGTGGCATAGCGTAATGAGTTAAGCCTAGAATGATGTGTGTTAAGTTTCCTGAAAATCAGTTCTGATTTAGATATAGCTCCCATATGTATTTTCGTCCGATTTAATGTACATGGTGTACCAAAGTCTCTATATAACTTTCGATTTGCGCGAAATTTGGCATAGTGTAATAAATTAGGTTTAGAATGATGTGTGTAAAGTTTCCTGAAAATCGGTCCAGATTTGGATATAGCTCCCATATATATGTTCGTCCGATTTAATGTAAATGGTGATCCAAAGTCCCTATATATCATTCGATTTGCACGAAATTTGGCATAGTGTACTGAATTAGGTCAGAAATGATGTGTGTTAGGTTTCCTGAAAATCGGTTCAGATTTAGATATAGCTCCCATATATAGTTTCGTCCGATTTAATGTGAACGGTCCCTATATATCTTTCGATTTGCACGAAATTGGACATAGCGTCATGAGTTGGTCTAAAATGATGTGTTTTACGTTTTCTTAAGATCGGATTTGCAGCCAATTGATATTTGCTTTAAATTGATTTACATAATTTTGTCCCATTGTAAGAAGCAACTCAATATCTGACCAAATGAAACATTTAGTATCGGTTGCAGAATGACATGTTTACGGATCCAATTTAATTTTACTGGTCCTTCAAAAATGCGATGTCTCTTAGGATTCATCTGTTGAATATATCCAAAGTGGTGAAGGGTATCATATAGTCGGCCCCGTCCGACTTTACTGGTTTCCTTGCTGGTTAAACATAAATCTGTAC
>NW_026887266.1:0-11607 GCF_032173495.1 Musca vetustissima
TATACAAAATTTTAAGTTTATATTAGCTGAGGGATAAACATGATTTTATTCGAGCACAGGGTGTATCAGTACAGTATTTAAGTATACAAATTTGATTTTATAAAATAAAGCAACTGACTCTGCGAAACAAAAACTCGAGCTGGCCAAATTTACCACATTTTCATTCTCTCTCTGGTAATGGAAATTTTAAGCCTTATTAGAAACTATTGACACATCAGAATCACACGTAACATGTTGTTGGACGGGGCCGACTATATGATATCCTTCAACACACTGGGTTATTCAACAGATGAATCCTAACAGACGTCGCATTTTTATAATCCAGTAAAATGAAATTGGATCCATAAACATGTCATTCTGCAACCGATACTAAATTTTCCATTTGGTCAGATATAGAAGCTATATCCAAATCTGGACCGATTTCAGGAAACTTAACCCAACTTTAACACACCATTTACATTTAATAGGACGAAAATATATATGGGAGCTATATCTAAATCTGGACCGATTTTCATGAAATTTAACACACATTGTTTTAGACTTCATTCAGTGTGCTATACCAAATTTCGTGAACATCGAAGGATATATAGGGACTTTTGTGCACTTTTTACCTAAAATCGGAGGAAAATATATATTGGAGCTATGTCTAAATTTGAACCGATTTTCATGAAATTTTACATACATCGTTCTAAACTTAAATCAGTACACTATGCAAAATTTCGTGCACCATTTACATAAAATCGGACGAAAATATATATGGGAGCTATATCTAAATCTGAACCGATTTCTCCCAATTTCAATAGGGTTCGTCCTTGGGCCAAATAAGTGATTTATGCCAAATTTCATCCAAATCGGATAATAAATGCGACCTGTACTTTGTTCACAAAAATACATGGGTGGACGGACAGACGGACGGACGGACATGCGTAAATTGACTCAGAAATTGATTCACATGGGTCTATCTCGATTCCTTTTTCCTGTTACAAACATATGCACAATGACATAATACCCTGTACCACAGTGTGGTGAAGGGTATAAAAACATATATAATCAATCCACACACATATCATGGTTTTTTCCAAATTTCCCACCGAAGTAGCTGTAATTTAGCAATCCGGGTTATTGAAGGCAACTCAGGTTCTTGAGTTCTTTTCGGTTTTGTGAAGGTTTTACCCCAATATCAAAAGCCTCGAATGACATGTTCTAAATTAGGTAGATATATGTTTAGCATTAGGTATAGCTCTTACATATACATGCAGTGGTAAAGTTCGACCAGTTCGATTTTTTATACCCCCCACCATCTAATTAACGTATGACGATTTTAGCAAATTTCCCATTAAAAATATAAATAACCTATATAAATATAGGTCAATTTTTTCGGCTAGCCCTCATATAAGGGTACCCCCAATATTCGATATTTTATGGTTCTTGAGCGCACTTTTCAACAGAATTCGCTGAAATTTGTAACATTGTGGTCTTATTGGGTACCAAATATCTCCACTAACATTCGAAATATTAGTCCACTTTTTCTGGTAGCTCCCATATAACGGTACCCCTCCAATTTACGGTACAATGGGTTATTATTTGGTAACCCAAATTTATTATAAATATAGGTCAATTTTTTCGGGTAGCCTCCATATAAGGGTACTCCCAGTTTTCGTTATTTTGGGGTTCTCAACCGAATTCGCTGTAATTTTGTAGTCGCATATGTTAAAAAATCTCGAATTGGCTGTAATTTAGTACTGTGAGTTATTATTGGGTAACAAATATACCCAAAAAAATTATATAGGTCGATTTTTTCGGATAGCCCTCATATAAGGGTATTTTGGGTTATTGGGCGCTGTTTTCAACCATATGCGCTATAATTTAGTATTTTGTAGTCATATACTATAATAAATATCCCTACCAAAATAATTAATATTCGCCCCCGTCCGTCTGACATGTTAAATTGTAAACAAAGTACAGGTTGCATTTATAATCCTTGGAATTGGATAAAGTTTAGTCAAATGACAAACCCTATTGAAATTGAGAAAAATCGGTTCAGGTTTAGATATGGCTCCCATATCTAGTTTCGTCCGATTTTAAATAAATAGTGCACCAAAGACACAAAGTTAAGCCGTACTGAAGTTAGTATAGCCTAACGTGTGTCAAGTTTTGTTTCAATCGGTTCAGATATAGCTTCCATATATATTTTCTTCTGATTTTAAGTAATTGGTGCACCAAAGACCCAAAGTTAGGTCGATTGGCAAAAAACTGTGCAAAACGTACTGAAGTTAGTATAGCCTAATGTGTGTCAAGTTTCTTTGAAATCGGTTCAGATATGAATATAGCTCCCATATATTTTTCGCTCGATTTTAAGTAATTGGTGCACCAAAGACACAAAGTTAAGCCATACTGATGTTAGTATAGCCTAACGTGTGTCAAGTTTCGTTGAAATCGGTTCTGATTTCGATATATCTTCCTTATTTATTTTCGCCCGATTTTAAGTAATAGGTGCACGAAAGACCCAAAGTTATGCCGATTGGCACAACATTTTGCACAGCTTACTGAAGCTACTACACTATAAGGTGTGCCAAGTGTTGTTGAAATCGGTTCAAATTTTGATATAGCTCTCATATATATTTTTGTCAGATTTCTGGTAAATGATGCACCAAAGACCCCAAGATAAGCCGATTTTGATAAAAATGTGCATATTGACATGCCATAATGAATGACATAATTGCATTTTGTAGAAGTACAGGCATAGCCCATATATGTTTCCGACGACTTCTTGTTAATAAAAAAATATTCAACGAGTATCCGATTTATATTTGTATTTTGATAATTATTACATATTTTAGTTCATCCATTTTCATGTTAATGGTCCTTCAAAAATGCGACGTCTGATTTGTTTCCTGTCCCCATATAGGCGAATTCTACCATAGTATGCGGGATATTCGTTACTCGAAATTTTCGTTTTTACCCTACAAAGTATGGAATTCTGGACGTATTAGCCGTCTTTTGAAATCATTCCGCCTTCTGAGAATATCGTGATAAAAAAACTCCAACATGACGATGACGAAATATATCGGCCAGCATTTAGACATCGCCCCCATATAATGATACCTCCTGAAGGAAATTATTGATATACAAAACTAAAATATTGGGTTCGAAATTGATCTATATCGGTCATTAGTTAGGCATAGCCCCTAATATTATGATAACCCCAAATATTCGCTGAACATACTTTGGTTACTTTTTGAGACTATGACTTCGAGACGCTATAACCATGTAAAAAGTCATCAAATCCAAACGGTTTATTAAGAAGATTTGTTTGTTTTACGTTTGACTGCCTTCCTGTCATATGTTGTTAGTCTTTAATATAATAATAGCAAGATCTAAACCCAGTGCTAAAAATTAGGGAAAACAATTTCGAAAATTTATGTATTTTTGACAGATGTCCATTTTGAGTATGATGTTTTTGTCATTTGTATTTACATAGATTTCGGATTCGGATTACATGTTAATGGTGTACAAATCATCAAAGGACAAGGAATTGTATAGATATAAACCAGTGTTGCTCAGCCTTTTACGTTTGCGTGACAACAAACCACACGTATTCTCTCTCAATTTAGATTTGCCGTTTGTCTAGCATAGGCGGGGGAGTAACATACAAATACCAATGCAAGTATTATGAGCATCACTGAACTAAACTTTTTTCACAGCGCCTAATTTTTCTGAAGACTTATTTCATCAAGTGAGAGAGTCACTTTACTTAATATTTAAAAAATCGACTACATCATAATTTTCTCACACTCCCATCACCTGTTTACCATAGCCAAATATGAATGTTAAAAACTACTCAAAGCAGCTGCTACCTAATGAAGATATTTCAAAATAATTATAATTTTTTCAAGAAGGGATACACAAAAATTGAAACTCATGCTCAAAATTTAAACATAAACAAAAGAATAAGTAACTAGAAATGAACAAAAGAATTTTTGTGAAATATGCCTAGTAACCATCAACTAATAAACTATGGACAACAGTGTCCAAACCAAATTGCCAGCAACACCTTCGAAACACAAATAAAGAAGCAAGGAAACAAAGCAGACGAATTGACATAACCACAAGTCATTGTATCTTCATCGATCTTGTGATTATGTGGAATTTCTTAATGGCGGGAATTATGTGGAACCCTATTCGCTATTGTCGAACATTTATGGCAATAATTGAGGCGGCTCCGATCAAAAGCAACACGATTACGTTGTCTTTATTTTGAATTACTGCTCAGGTATTTATTTATTATTTATTTTTTTTTTTTCTGAATAAAAAATTAAGATTTTGACAGGTTATTTCTATGATACGCATGATTTGTGTTTTAGATCTTTTCGTTTTTCAATGTTTCTTTTCGGATTTAAACAATTCATATAATTTGATTGTCGGCTCTATTTTTTTATTAAACAGCTGCCACACTTTTTGTGTGATCAATTTCTGAAAGACATTGTTCTTCGTCATAAAACCAACCTTTCGAACACAAAACAATAATAGACGAAAAAAATTCGATTGTGTATTATTTTGAATTAAAGTGCCAGCTACTGTAACTCTTTATTCGGCAACTGAAAACGAAACTGAGTTTTAGTTTTAATTGAGATTTTTTTCTTTCTGACGCCTGCCGTCACTACCAAGCCAACAAACCATCGACTTCCTTAAATGTGTTGACTCACTACGGTAGCCCATTCGTTTTGCTTATCACAAAAGGGTGCCAATGGCGGCATTAGGAGGTTATGTCTGTTGGTCTTGTGGCCGGCTGCATTTAATATGGTCATGATGAATTACTTCTAGACAAACATGACATGTGTGAGCGAGCGAGTGAATGAATGTATCAAAAACAATATCCATCAAAATTTTATTTTTTGTTTAATTACAATTTAGACGGGTGACTGTGAATTCACTTTGTACGGAAGTTGGAAAAATAAACTGTTTCAAAAATTAATAATAAACACAAAGGAATGTCATCTATCATTTTCATTATCATATAATGTCTGCGTTTTAGTATGATAAAACATTTCTCCAGAGTTCAATAGAAAATTCAATTTTATCATACAAAAGAAGAGAAATATTTGTATGATACATTTGTCATATTAGGATATATTCATATGTTATAAATATTTTTGACCGGAGTAAAATTCTAACCCACAATATGGGGATTTTTGACACGTTTTTCAATCAATTTGGTATTTTGGGTTCTCATAACAGTATCACAACATCTGCTTTCTCATCTTTATACCCTTCACCGCATTGTGGTACAGAGTATTATGTTTTTGTGCATATGTTTGTAACAGGCAAAAGGAACCGAGATAGACATATGGTTCCTTTGGAGAATATGCATATAATCACTTTCTGAGTCGATTTATGCATGTCCGTCCGTCTGTAGATGTTAAATTGTAACCAAAGTACAGGTCGCATTTATGATTCGATTTAGATGAAATTTGGCGCAGTTCACTTATTTGGCCCAAGGATGAACCCTATTGAAATTAGATGAAATCGGTTCAGATTTAGATATAGCTCCCATATATATTTTTGTTCGATTTAAGGTAAATGGTGTACCAATGTCTCTATATATCTTTCGATTTGCACGAAATTTGGCACAGCGTATTGAATAAGTTCTAGAATGATGCGAAGTTTCGTGAAAATCGGTTCAGGTTTAGATATAGCTCCCATATATAGTTCCACCCGACTTAAGGTAAATGGTGTACCAAAGTTCTTATATATCTCTCGATTTGCACCAAATTTGGAACAGCGTACTGAATTCTATCTAGAATGATGTGTGCAAAGTTTCGTGAAAATTGGTTCAGATTTAGATACAGCTCCCATATATAGCTTCGCCCGATTTTAGGTAAATAGTCCACTAAAGTTCATGGAAATCTTTTGATGTGCACGAAATTTGGCATAGCGTAATGAATAAGTTCTAGAATGATGTCTGTCAAGTTTCGTGAAAATCGGTTCAGATTTAGATATAGCTCCCATTTATGTAGCTTCGCCATATTTTAGTAAATAGTCCACTAAAGTCCCTGGAAATCTTTTGATTTGCATGAATTTTGGCATAGCGTACTGAATTAGGTCCAAAATTATGTGTGAAAAGTTTCGTGAAAATCGGTTCAGATTTAGATATAGCTCCCATATATAGCTTCGCCCGATTTTAGGTAAATAGCGTACTGAATTGAGTCTAGAATGATGTGTGCAAAGTTTCGTGAAAATCGGTTGAGATTTAGATATAGCTCCCATATAGCTTCGCCCGAATTAAGGTAAGTAATCCACTAAAGTCCCTGGAAATATTTTGATTTGCACGAATTTTGGCATAGCGTACTGAATTAAGTCTAGAATGATGTGTGCAAAGTTTCGGTTCAGAAACGGTTCAGATTTAAATATAGCTCCCATATATATTTACATCCGATTTAAGATAATTGGTATACCAAAGACTCTATATATCTTTCGATTTGCACGAAATTTAATATAGTGGACTGAATTGCGTCTATGATAATATGTCATGAAAATCGGTTCAGCTTTAGATATAGTTCCCATATATAGTTTCGCCCGATTTTAGGTAATTGGTGCGCCAAAGTCCCTGGAAATTTTTTCACTTGCACGAATTTTGGCATAGCGTACTGAATTAAGTCTAGAATGATGTGTGCAAAGTTTTGTGAAAATCGGTTCAGATTTATATTTTCATACGATTTTAGGTAATTGGTGCACCAAAGTCTCTGAAAATCATTCGATTTGCACGAAATTTGTCATAGCTTACTGAATTGAGGCTAGAATAACGTGTGCTCAAATCAGTTCAGATTTAGATATAGCTCCCATATACATTTTCGTCCGATTTTATGTAATTGGTACACGAGAGTCCCTATATATCTTTCGATTTGCACGAATTTTGGAATAGGGTACTGAATTAAGTCTAGAATGATGTTGCTAATCTTCGTGAAAAGATCCATAGCTAAGCCGATTGATACAGCGTACTGAAGTAGTATAAATTAGTCTCTGGCTAGTTTCCCTGAAATCGGTTCAGATATATTTATATAACAAACACGCGACGTCTCTTAGGATACATATGTATAATATATTCAAAGTGGTGAAGGATATCATATAGTCGGCCCAGTCCGACTTAACTACTTTCCTTACTGGTTATACCTCGAAATATTCACCGGAGACCCCACAAAGTATGTATATAATATTCTTGATCAGAATAAAATTCTATGTCGATTTACGCATGTCCCTCTGTTGAAATCACGATATTTTGCAGATATTGCTGGTACTCATAGGATGTTTGGTATTTCAAATGGGATCTGTCCACGTTTTGGTCTAGCCCCTTCATAACAGTACCATCCAATATTCGGTATTTTGACCACGTTTTCAAACTGAATAGTCTGTAATTTGATATTTTGGGTTCTCATTGTTCGTACCAACAATAATTAATATTGACGGAAGTTTCATGTTATCCCTCATATAACTATATCCCCCAGTATTCGGCATTTTGGGCACAAGTTTTCAACTAACTTGGTTGTAATTTTGTATTTTGGGTTATCATTTCACCTACACATTCGCTTACGTTTAAGGGTAACCCACAATATGACACTTTTTTCAATCAATTTGGTATTTTTGGTTCACATAACAGTATCACCACATCTCCTCTCTCATCTTTAATTGTTAATTTTGTCCCATTTCGTCATTTTGAGAATTTTGGACAAGTTTTTCAACCTCAGTAAAGAAAAATCAAAAGCCGGCCGGGGCCGACTATATGATACCCTTCACAATTTTGGGTACATACAAGAGATGCTCATATATAAAATATCCTTTAGATAGAATAGACATATCATCTATGGTGAACCATTGAAATGGAATCGGACGAAATCAACTGCGCGAAGTACCAATCTGAAATTTATGAAAAATTGAATGACTATCATCGAGCAAAATATGTATAAGAACTATATATAAATGGACGTATTTGAGCAACCACGGAGTCCACCATTTTGGTATGCTGCAACACAGTGCGTATCCAAAGTTTATCCCGACACAAAATCCAATACACATTATTCTAGGGTAGATTTGGTACGTTGTGCCCTAATTCGTCCTAAGCGGAAGAACTTAAATTATTTGGTACAACATTTTGATGAAATCGGATGAAAATATATATGGAAGCTATATTTAAACCTGGAACGTCTTCAATTCAATACACTATGCGAACAGATCATCCGTTGGGACCATTTGCTTAAAATAGGACAAAAAGATATGAGGGAGCTATATCTAAATCAGAACCAATTTCAACAACAAAATATCGTGCAACTAGAACAGAATCTATGGTGCATTATCTATATTTAAATCTGAACCGATTTCTAATTTAACAAAAAACATTCTAGACTAAATTCCATACTCGCTGCTAAATTTCGTGAATATAGAATGAACTGGACTCCTCGGTGCTCCATTTACATAAAATCGGACGAAAATATATATGGGAGCTATATCTAAATCTAAATCTATTTCAACAAAACTGCACGGATGCCAACCTGCAGTAATTTCTGTACGCTGTGCAAGATTTCGCCTCAATCGGACGAATATTGACAGTATGGTGTTCCATTTACAAAAACGGAAACGGAGAGCTATATTTAAATATGAACCAATTTCAACAGAACTTTACAAACATCAAACTGGACACAATTCAGTTCGCTATGCAAAATTGGGTCTCGGAACAATTTGGGACCAATATTGGGAGTTTGGTGCATCATTGACCTAAAATCGGACGAAATTATATATAGGAGCTATATCTAAATCCGAACCAATTCCAACAGCACTTAGAATACATCAATCAGGACCTAATTCAGTACTCTGTGCAAAATTTTGTCTCTATCGGAAACACATTAGGTGTTCCATTTACATAAAATCGGACGAAACTATATATGGGAGCTATATCTAAATCGGAACCGATTCCAACAAAACTTCGAGTACATAAATAGGGACTTTATTCAACACTTTGTGCAAAATTTTGTTTCAATCGGACAAATATTTGCAGTATGGTGTTCCATTTACATAAAATCGGACTTTGTTCACAAAAATACATGGACGGACGAATAGACGAGTGGACGGACATGCGTAAATCGGGTCAGAAAGTGTTTCTATGCATATTCTCAAAAGTAACTATGAGTCTATCTGATTTCCTTTTGCCTGTTACAAACATATGTACAAAGGCATAACACCCTGTACGACAGTATAAAAATTGCAGCCTTTTTGGTCGAAAGGCATACCGAAATTTGGAATATACTATTATATGGAGTCTTACCTACAAAGTGGACCAATATTGATAGTTTTTGGTATGAAAATTTGTTATCTTTTGAGAAATAGAATATCCAGTTACTGCTAATTCGGTTAAAAAATGTCTCCAAAGTAGCCAGAACACCGAATATAGAAAAATGGGACGATATGTGTCGCTCACTCTCCCCAAAATCTTGTTGCTCAGTGTAATCGCCCAAAGTAGTCAGGGCGTATGTAGATATCAATATCAGTAGTTACACCCTACACAAATATTTTGCAAGGGTATTATAGCTCTGTGTGGCCAAAGGGTTTGTTTGACTAGCTGAATCGATGTAGACATGAGGGTCTGTTCATTAGACCACAATAATGGTTCGAAAACCACGAAATTTTACACGGAGAAAGCGTGCTGATTAAGGTGGGTTATTTTCATGATGGTATAGCCAAGAGGAGTGGTTGACATTCGGATTCGAAACAGATGACAGGACAAGACATATGAGCTGTTGACCTCTAATCGATTAACAGGTTGCAAATATGAAAAACTGTAGCTGTTTAGAGTAGATCCGTAAGACTATTCTCCACCGCTCACTGGTTTTGAAAGTGGTTAGATATAGCTCTCATATCTAATATTTTTATTACGGTTTTCGGTAAATGGTGCGGAGGTACCAGAAGGAGTGAACCAATGGGTCCGAACTTCGGATTTCGCCTACTCTTGATAAAAACCAGTGAGGAAAGTAGTAAAGTCGGACTGGGCCGACTATATGATACCCTTCACCACTTTGGGTATATTCTACATATGTATCGTAAAAGACGACGCGTTTTTGTTATATATCTATATCTGTACCAATTTCAGGGAAACTTGCCAGAGACTAATTTATATTACTTCAATACGTTTTGTCAATCGTCCTAGCTATGAATCTTTTCACGAAGCTTAGCAACATCATTCTAGACTTAATTCAGTACCCTATACCAAAATTCATGCAAATCGAAAGATATATAGGGACTTTGGTACACAATTTACCTTAAATCGGACGAAGATATATATGGGAGCTATATCTAAATCTGAACCGATTTTCACGAAACTTGGCACACATCATTCTAGGCCTTATTCATTACGCTGTGCCACATTTCGTGCAAATCGAAAGATATATAGGGACTTTGGTACACAATTTACCTTAAATCGGACGAAACTATATATGGGAGCTATATCAAAATCTGAACCGATTTTCACTAAACTTTGCACACATCATTCATTACGCTGTGCCAAATTTCGAGCAAATCGAAAGATATCCCATCTTTGATCTATGCTAGGTAAAGATAATAGGTTGTACAAAGTTTTTTAAAGTCGGATAGTCCGTATGTATGATATTATAAATGGAAAGATATTCCCCATTTTCAAACTTGAACTAAGATTGTCAGAAATACGACGATGTGCAAAGTTTAGATGAAATTGGTTACTCCGTTCGAGAACTCACCAGACGGGCATTTGTAAATCGACTCCAAATCAATATTTCGATGAAGCAAATTTTTTCTGTATCAAAGTGTATATACCGTCATAAGCCATAAGACTGATGGTATAAAAGCCCGTATCTGATTTTGTGTGTATGGCCTTGAGACGTCAACGTCCGCTTTTAAAAATATAACCCTTTGTCGGGTACTAAACACAAATACAACCTTTAGAGGATCTAAATTCTAACCAGACTGAGACCTCTGATAATTATCTAACTATACTTATAGGCGACGAAGGTACCACATCAAATGCCGCAGACACCACGGACTGGGGCGCACCTTCGGCGAATATGAATTATTTTAGAAACTGTAAAAAATATGTAACTAATACCATCTTATCATATGTGTTTGGTACGAATATTTATTATTTTATTATCATAGACCCAGTAAGGAAAGTTCAAAAGTCGGACGGGGCCGGCTATATGATACCCTTCACCACTTTGGGTACATGGAAGACATGTTAATAAAATATCCTGTAGATAGAACGGTCATAGAATCTTCAACCATTGAGATGGAATCGGGTGAAATTACATGTGCTATCTAGATAGATATTTGAACCAATTGAAAAATCCCATACACATACCATTCAGAAATCAATGAAAAATTGCATGCCAATCGGGAAGACTTGGATTCTTTGGTGTACCATTTGTATGAAATCGAGTAAAATTTTGTATGAGGAGCTTCTAGTTAAAATCATGTACCTAATTGAGTAACTGTTCCATACACCATTTGTTTTTTTTTTTGTAATCACTATATTCAACTAAATACCCTCTGCCAAATTTCGTGTAACCACAATTTACATAAAATCGAACAAAA
>NW_026887267.1:0-11568 GCF_032173495.1 Musca vetustissima
TCATAACGTGGCGAATATTGGTTTTAAGAGCTCAAGAGCTGAAGTCTTTCAAAAGGTCTAATGGTGTGAAATCGCATAATGTTGCCACTACGACATAAAACGGTATTCGCTCGAGTTATATGGCGCCGTCTTGTTGAAACCACATATTCTTCAACAGCAGGCAAAGAAGTCGGTTATCATATGACGATAACGCTCTGAGTGACGGAGACAGTCCTTCCAACCCAATCACACCGTCGGACCAAAGTGCAGTTTTCTGTATTTAATGGTTACACTTCAATTGTTTGAGAATTCTCAGTTCATTTTATACGTTATGAGATAGTTGAGTGATCCAATTTCGTCAATATCAGACTTGAAACCATTTGACTTATGTCGAATTCCAGTCCCATACATTTGCAACCACGGAATGGATAACCCTTTACCTCATATAGAACCTTTCACAAAACGTTCAGTATTTTGTATTCTGTGGCGTATGTGTTATATGTAGTACTATCTGAATGTATTGCTTATACGCACTCTCGTGCGTATAAGCATAAATTTCTCTTTAAAAAATACCCGCAAGTGCTGATCCCGAATCTATGATATATTGTGATATATATCACAACTTTTTATCGTACTGTACAGAATATTATTTTTCATTTCGTTGAAAAAAATTAAAAAATCTTAAATATTAAAACTAAACAAAACAAAAAACCAAGAATGCGTATTGAAAGCACAAATGTGAAAAGAAAACTTAACGTAAACAAGCCATTTTGTTGACATCGTATATTTTGTTTTCTATATTAAAAAACATCACGTCTTGTTGTTGTTGTTGCTGTTATTATGACTTGTTGTTGACGTTAATGTCTACCGTGGTTATGAATGTCATGCAGATATATTTGCCGTCGGGTATATAATAGTGAAATACACAGATGCTGATCTCAGCAGAATTTTATGTTAACTTTTCAAATTTGTTTACCTATGTGTGAATGTAGAGAGAGAGATGGTGTGCGTGTTTGTGTCTGCATGTTTGTGAATGTCTGGAATGTACATTTAGAAGAAATTTAAATGAATTTCTAAAAACGAAGAATTTTCTTTCGAAATGACCTTTCAAAACTATAAAGTGTGTTTGGATGGTAGGTATGATTTCAATAAAAAGGAAATTGGAAGAAAAACGCGTAATATTTATTTTATGTTTAAAGGGTTTAAATTTATTTAATTTGGTAGATTTAAAGTTGAATTCCAAATATGGGCACTTCTGCAGTCACTTACACGACTTTCAGATGTGAAATCAAATTTTAAATCTTAAATAATTCGAGAACAATTAACTTTTTTACTTTTGAGAGCCTCTAGTTTTTAACTTTTCGGATAAAATCCACAAAAGGGCGGTCACTCACGCGACTTCAAATATACATGACTTTAGACTAATAATGGGAAAAATCTGCGAATTGTGTGAAAATTTTGAACTTTTAATATTCTTTACATAAATAAGAGATACCAAGCATTATTATTGCACTTTCGAAATTTAAAAATTTGGCATATTCTTTATTTGCTAAGGATTTTTCTCGGCCACTCACGCGACATTTTTGATTTTGCTGTTTTTATTTCTGCAGTGTCTGGATTTATAGTCGTTAAATTAGTATTTATGATAAGATCGAGAAGAAAAAAAGACAAACGTGGTCTTTCTTTGTATTTTTTGCCTTTACTTTACGTATTTAAACACAATTATAGAAACAAATTCTTCGATCCGGTTTACCCTTTTGCGGAAGTGACCATATGTATATAATTACCGCAGATGCAGAACATTTAATTTGCGAAGTATGTTCATATCGCAAAAAAGTATTTATGAAAGAAAAAAGTCTGAAACCATCGATAGTAGCGATAGTTTGCGAACACTAGCTTAAGATTTAAGTGATTTCCCCTTTAGCGCGTACAAACAATTTTTACTGGTCAAAGAAAATGTGAATAGCGCAAATTTAGGGGAATTCCCTTTATGTATAAGATCAATGTCTTTTTTACACTGTTTTTTTTTTTTTACACGGCTTCTTCTGGAACCAATCCACCGTGTAAAAACAATTCGGTTAAAAAACGTGTCAAAAATTCCAAAAATACTGAATATTGGGGTAACGTAATATGAGGCATACACCAAAACGTGGACCGAAATGTGTCATTTGCAATACTAAACATCTTAGGAGCACTAGCAATGTCTGTGCAAAATTTCAGAGCTGTATCTTAAATATTGCGATCTCTAGTGATTTCAACAGGATAGGAATAAATTGACATAGAATATTTCCCGGTGAAAATTTCGAGGTGCTGCAAACAGAATGACAAATGTAGGAGGGTATAACAAGTGAACCACTATTGAGGATTTTTGTTAGCGAGATTTGACACCGCTATATGGTTACCAATATTGAGAGTTTTTATTGGTTGAATGTTTTACCCAGTTAGAAACCCAAGAACCAAATTACAGCCAATACGGCTGAAAATCATTAAACGGTAGATCGCAAATTTCAGTGTTTTGGCAATTATTATCAGTAGTTTGTAATTAGACATTCAGTGCTTATGGAGTGTGAAGCAGATCCGGTCCTGTCCAAATTACAGTATGCGGATGATCCGACCTCATGCTGGGGTATATAAAATTTTGAGACTGACCGATCTTAACCATGTTTCTACTTTATAAAAATTTCGGAAACATTTGGAAATATAGTCGTGTTATTTCATTCGCCTCATACTTGTTTGACTTTGGCAGCAACTCCCTCCCGAGGCTTGAAATTCTGCTTACCATTTTTGGCATACATCAAGCGAAATAACTCCATGAAACAGAGATGCTATTTTCAATATGTTCCATAATTGACCAAATATACTGGGAATTTTGTAAATATTGACAGATTATTACAAGAATTTAAACATGCAATTTTTTGTGCATTACATTTTCTCTACCCATACTTCTAACGTACTTTCTAATTAAATGACTGAAGACTGTTCGTGGTACCCCTCTTACCTGAATGTTGACTTGTCGTCGTCGTTGTTCTTATTGTCACACATGTCTTGTATTTTCACACACAATTTTCCATGATGTAAAATTTTGGGGTTTCATACATTTTTCTTCGTATTCAGAAATACTTTCAACACCCCACACGCTGAATACGTGTGAATGTCCCCAGTTACCCTGTCTGCTTGGTTCATTCACCAATCTATATTGTATATGCAGACGTGTGTTTGTGTACTCAACTATATACATATGTATGCAAATGAGTAAAATGTTCTCTTACATGCATATTGTAAACACGTATACCACCAAATTCAGGCTACCTCTGCTGCTGCCTATTTACTCGAGATTCGAAAGTGTGTTTGGGGGAATTTGTTCAGTTAATACTTCATATTTGACAGTAGATAGGTAAAGGCAGGTGTATGTTTACAACTGCATGTTTAGACGTGTCCTTTAAATAATCATGTGTGTGTAACATGACGTGTTTATTATAAAAAAAACTTGATATTAAGTTCGTACGTTGCGCGGAGATGGCAGGAAACAGCAACTTGGATTTTACCATCACGAATATACATCATGATATTTAATGTAAACAAGAAGAAGCATGAATCAAAAGAAGCTACCATAAAATACCTTTTAATACCACACACGCTGACAGACGAGCGGGAGGGCGGGCGGTCGTTCTTGACACCCCTTATGGTATCAGCCCTTGGAAAATGTATGCACAATTTTTTAGTCCGCTTTAAATCCCTATATCGTGTGCAGAAACTTTTTAAATAAGTCGTCAGAGATCAAATTTTATAAGTATTTAAACAATTTTAATTTTATTTAATTAAGTTTGAAAACAGCGTGTTTCCTATCACCAGAGGAAATTTGCATTAAAGCTATCACCCATATTTTATCACAAGAACGAATTTATGTGGAGACATCAGCATTAATATTGCTACTAGGAAAACAAGTATAACGCTTCCCAGAACGTTAAACAGAAACGAAGATAAATTAAATCGGTGAATACCTTCATTAAATTAACTATATTATGGCCATACTACTTTAGATATATACAAAGTGTACTCTAAAACTCTTATAGCGATTTATTATGACTGAAGTATGAGCTACACAACATTATTCAGGTTTATACACTTCGTGTTTTCAAAAGTTGTTATACCGATTTTTATACCCTCCACCATAAGTTGGAGTGTATATTTGATTGTCATTTCGTATGTAATTGCTAAAAATAGGAATAATTCTGATCAAGAATATATGGGCAATATTGCCAATTTTTTAACATAGCTGAAGCGGAGGTTCACACCTTTATAACTCGGGAACTACTTAAGTATATGAAAAAAAGTGAATAGTTTTGGGTTAATTGATCTGTCGTTGCAAACTGCTCATGATATTGACCTCCAAACTTTATTTTAGTGGAAGCTGTGTCTACTTTAATGTAAAAAAATGTGTAAAAACAGGTTGAGGCGAACCAGTTTTTTTATGTTCTCTATCGATTTGTGACTAAGCCACTCATTGCACGGCCTTCGTGTCAAAATAAAACTAGAAGCCAACAAAATGGGGACTACGCCCCTTATGTATCATTTTTCAAAATTTTAACTGCATCTACCTTTAAATGATGCTGACATTTTGAAGCTCGATTTTGAGTGTTTTTTGAATTTTAGTTCTAGCATTAATACGCGAACAGGAATTTCTAAAAATCGATTATACGATTATTGTAGTCGCGAATCTGCGTAATTTGATAGGTATTTTGTGTATGTAGCATGCACAGCTTCAGAGTAATACTCATCCGAAGGTGCGAATTTTGTGCGATCAAATTTCTAAAAAACCTATTTTTCGGGCCAAATTTTTAGATCTGTCAACTGAATGATATGGGTACCCGCGATCAATAAGGTTTTTTCCGTTTCGGATGATATAAAATCTTCTTCGTGAAAATCCATCTACTAGAACGGCGGGAACTGGCCTTCCAAAAACACGAAATTTGGCAAAAAATGTTTTTGAAAATATCGCGGATTTATTTGCGTTTTCTGTGTATCATTTCCGCTTCAATAAATGACCTCATACGGATTTTGATCTTTTTCGAAAAGAGAACTTTAAAAACTTCAGCCGAAAGAGAGATGTACGCAATTTATCTCAAAAATAGATTGTGATGGCACATCCATGGTTCTTAATGGACCACATTGAAATCGGTATAGATCGATGTATTTTTATAGGGTGCACACTGAAATCGGATGCGCGTTAATGACATATGGAGTTTTCGGAAATTATTCGCGTTTTACGGTTTTTTGGGTACTTCAATGTAACGTGCGGCACATCTTAGCCGTCAAATGAAATTTCGCAAAATATATATGGATTGGAAGATAAACTTCAGTACTTCCTGGAAACCGCATGCGCATCAAATGATTTTGAGAATTACGCGATGTAGACGCAATTTATCTCAAAAATAGTGTGAGCTGGCACATCCATGGTTCTTAATGGACCACATTGAAATCGGTATAGATCGATGAATTTTTTTTGGGTGCACACTGAAATCGGATGCGCGTTAATGACATATGGAGTTTTCGGAAATTATTCGCGTTTTACGGTTTTTTGGGTACTTCAATGTAACGTGCGGCACATCTTAGCCGTCAAATGAAATTTCGCAAAATATATATGGATTGGAAGATAAACTTCAGTACTTCCTGGAAACCGCATGCGCATCAAATGATTTTGAGAATTACGTGACTTAGACGCAATTTAAAATGTATATTTCATAATATTATTTTATTTTAAGATTTATTCCTATTTATAGAACCCTAAGATTTATCGGAAGGGTCTTGATATAATCCGCAAGGCGTATACTTATACACAAAAAGTGATTATTATTATATATGTCAATTTTTCAGCGAAATTCGGGTAAAATAGCAGAATAACCCCAACATTTTTTTCTGAAATTTCTTGTATACAATTAAAAAAATAAATGTGATGGCATTATTTTTTCGAACCAAAAACAATTAATTTTCCTCAATATCTTGTTTTGTTGTCGCTGTGATTTACAAATAGCTACACGGACTTGTGTGATTTTGATATCATTTGATTCACCATGGTGTTTAGATTATGTAGATATTTTTAAATTAATTTTTAGGTGTGTGTATGTCATTAATATAATGAAAATATTTACGTAATCTCCTATATTTTCATTATTTTTCTCATATTTCGCGAAGATGTGCAACTTTTTCGCGATTTTTATAATATATTCATATTCTTATTTTACGGAGGAAGATATATATCAACGTTTTTGGTAAATATAATAAACGGCGTAATTTTAAGATTTTTTTCTTATGCCCAAAATTAAAACCTCGATAACTTTTGCGCGCATCAACCAAAAATTTGATCGCGAACGGTTTCGGAGTCAGAACATTTTTCTCTATATGTGTACCAAAAATCATTGATGTGCCACAAAAACAAAAAAGCTGATTTTTTGAAAATGGAATATTAAAAAATTGGCAATATTGCCCATATATACTTAATGGGGCCTCTGCATTAAGTATATATTCTTGATCAGAATTATTTCTATATCGATTTATAGTATGTTAGATAGAGCTTTGAAATTTTGCATATGGGAAATTACAAAAATCTTTTAAATTCCTTGAAGCTGAGGTTTGCAAGGTTATAACTCGCGAAATATAAACATATTGCATATAATTTAAATTCAATTCTATAAAATGAAGTGTTCTTGTCAAAATCTTAAAATATTGGTAATAAAATGGGTGAAAATGTGTTGAAGCCAACGAGATTTTTTGTGTTCGCTCCTGATTTGTGGCTAAACTATACAACGCACGCACATGTGATCAGTGACTAAGTTGCAGAATACCCCATGGGCAATATGGTTCTAATGTATGATTTTTCGATATAATCACTGCATCCACCCAAAATGGATGCTGACATTTTGAAGCCGGATTTTCGGTGTTTTTTGAATTTTTCTTATAATTAGGATGCGCATCCAGATAATTCACTAAACTAATTATAGGATCGTAGAACTCGTGATTCTGCTTCGTTTAGTGTATATCTCATGAATGTGCTCACTGTAGCTTCTTTGCAATTGGGTTCCAAAGACGAAAATTTAGTGCGTAAATTTTTATAAAAAACATATTTTTTGAGTCTAAGATTAAGAAAGTCCATTCAAATTCCGTGGAACCCCGCGTGATTTTAGTTTTTTTACGTGCCGGATCAAATGAGCCCATCCATGTTGAATTCCGTCCAATAAAACGGCGGATATAGGTACCTTGAATGTGGGAAAAACTGCAAAAACTTATTTTGACAAATTCGCGTAAATAATCGCGGTTTTCTTCGAATTAACTTTACATGCATTTATGCTTGTATTGTCAAATTCGCGAATCTGTGTGGAAATAGGTCAAAACTACATCGATACGCGAAAAATATGCGTATTTTATCCAAAATTTATTGTGGAGGCACATCCGCGGTTCTTAACCGATCCTTTTAAAATAGGTGTCCTTTTGCGTATTTTCATAGGAGATTACTAAAATCGGATGCGCATAAAAATCGTATGCACGTTGCGTGATTTTTAGCCATTTTTAGGGTTTTTGCATAGTAAAGTGCATCGAGTGGCACACTTTGACCGCTGAATTAAACATCGAAAAATTAATAATTATTGAAAGACATTGATTCGGTTTATACGAAAATCGCATGCGCATCAACTGATTTCAACTAATTCGCGAATTGCAAGCTTTTCAATATTAATCATTTTTATGTATTGTAAGTGCAATATATTTAGCCATTAATGACGTCGAAACTCTTATCAGATGAATCTGCCGATATTTAACAATCATCTAAAAGAATTTGCAGAAGAAAGCGTCGTATATTTTAGAAGATTAAGGCAAAGCCGTATCCTCTTAAACATACTAAAAAATCGAAAATTCAAAAAAAATTGTTCTAATTCAAAAATTTATTTATTTTATTTTCCAATATCTTTATGTTTCTATTTGTTTTTCGCGGCTATTAAACCGTATTTCAGTGTGATTTGACTAGTATGCAAAGAAAACAATGGTGTTTAAGCATTTGTGAAGAAATTCGCGAATTACAACGAATAGGAATTCATGTAATTTATATTTGAAATAAAAGATTTAAAACCGCTATAACTTTTGTGCGCAGCATCCGAATTTGTGAACGCGAACAGATTTCGAATCAGCATATTTTTCTTAACATATGTACCAAAAATCATAAATGTGCTCGCAAAAAAATTTTCAAAATTTTTTTAATGGAATTTTAAAAGAATTTTGTAATTTCCCATATACAGGATGTCACGATCTTACACAAGGATGACTTTTAAACATTTTCTCGAAATATCAATAATTTTATTATTATACCCTCCACCATAGTATGGAGGGTATATTCGTTTTGTTCTTCCGTTTGTAACACATCGAAATAATCATTTCCGACCCTATAAAGTATATATGTTCTTGATCAGCGTATTTAAGCACTCACTCTAGCCTCTAAACGAATTGAAATAGATGACCAAAATTTTGCTCAGAGTCGTATTTTGTCTGCAGCCAGATGGTGGCTACATTCTAAGATGGGCTACATCGATCCAAGTTTAGGCATAGCTCCCATATAAGGGTACCCCCAATTTTCGGTATTTTGAGGTTCTGGAGCAATTAGGCATAGCATATTGATAACTTAAAATGTTCGGTAATTCCTACACGATGTAATCAATATTGGTCCCTCTTTAGCTATCGCTTCCAGGGACGTGATCATGGTACAAGAGATACTCATATGTACAAAATTCATAGATAGAATAGACGTAGCATCTTTGGGCGACCATTGAAATGGAATCGAACGAAATTAACTGTATGAAGTGCATAGATATTTGAACCAAATTAAAACAACCCCTACACATACTATTCTGAAATTTATGAAAAATTAAATGTCAATCATTTGTATGAAATCGAGGAAAATATGTGTGGTTTTATATATCAATGGGCGCTATTTGGTCCGAATATGTTATTGGACCATACTTATTCGAAAACGACTGTCTGCTTCCACGTTTTTGTCTCCTATTGAAAAATTTTATTGGATAATATGTGGCGTTTACTTTTGATGGATGTTTGTTTTTCTTTGTTATATTAGGGACATCTCTTGTATAAATAGCCAAAATGGTGAAGGGTATCGTATATCCGGCCCTGTCCGACTTTAGAACATTCCTTACTGGGTTTCCATTCATATCTGACACCATTTGTTAGACGACACAAATAAAATCGAGAAGTAATCTCATCTCGGGTTAGTCTATTTTACGATTGCTCGTAGGTTGATCGCGTGATCGCTAATCGCAAAATCTTTGCACCGATTTTGACTATGATATCATTATAAATATACCACAAATTTTTTATAACATCGGAGGTATTAGCTAAAAATTCATTAGATGTAGTATAGATCAACGTGGGTTTATATCAAACCCCCAAAGAATGTGGAATATATGAAACGTTATACGAAATATGGACATATGTTATGAATATGGAATATGTTATGAACATTTTTTACTCAATGATAATCCAAAATATAAAATGACAGCCAAATGCCAAATAATAAAGGATACCGTGATATGAGGGATATGGTAAAAAACAAATCTAAAATGCCGAAAATTATACATCAATAATATTGCTAAGATAAGACAACGTTTGCCGGGTCATCTAGTTAGTTATAATTTGTAGGCCGCAAAAACGTATCTGAATCCTCATATATGATTTAGATAAAACAAACAACTATAGCAAATTTTGAAATAATTATAATAATAATGAAATAATTACATTGCGTAGGGGAAAAAGAAATCCATTATTTTTTCGGCAAAAAAGCGGTGCACATTTGGCCTAAATCGGACATTCTGAAGCATGTTAAATAAAGTCCTATAGTTCACATAAAAATAATGGATTTCTTTTCCCCCACCTAATATTATTGAAAATATAATTCAATATATTTGTAGATAATAATTGTAATTCAAATCCAAGGAACTTCAATCAAACTATTTAATTTTACATAACAAAAATGTTGGTGGAAATTCACATATTCAGATATTATGGAAACAAATATTTGTCATGCACCAGTTCGAAACGTTGACTTCACTAAAACCCAAACTCAATATACTCTGATTCCTCAAACTACATTCACAATACCAGCTAATTAATTTTGAATAAAAATCCATTTCCATACACATTCTTTTTTATGTTATGCGCACTCTTGTGATGACAAAATTAAATTTTCAGTTTATAAATATATATGTATATATATTTTTGCAAATAAATGTTGTTTCCAAAATTGAAATGAATACGACCGAAAAAGTTTACGTGAATGCAATAAGCCTTTTGTGAACACACTGCCACACATACCGACACACACATTGAAAACTTCCATTCAATTGGATTTCATGTGATCCGTCAGCGAAAATGTTATTTTCAATAAAATCGAAATGATGCCGTTGAATGTAACGATGCAGATTTTTACCTGGACAAATCTATGCATCAAAATATCACAATTTTAATTCAAATTTGGTTTACATGCCAATTCCATAGAAGATTTATTTAAAAATTGTTTTCGTTTTTTATTTGTTTGTTGGCGCTTTGTTGTTGCTGTTCCTCCCTTTGGTATTGAACTATTCAAACTCGGATATGGCCACGTGCAACACAGACATGTTTGCATAGTTGGAATATTGACATATTTCTATGGCCAGTCTCTGTTGGCCTCAATGAAGTTATTCATGTTTGAAATAGTTTCTATTTTTCATGGTCTGTCGAAAGGCAATGTGACGAAAGATGGGGTTGTGTCCGGAGATACAAAAGAGGCATGATGCAATATATAAAATCGTATTAAATGGTTCCCTTCATCATTGTTGCACTCATCTCATGGGCATGTTGCATGTAAGTATTGGCGTAGCATTCACGAGTTACACGTTTACACTTGGAACGTAAATATTTGTAAAGGGATCTAAGTTAGAGTGGGGGGAGGGGAAGATACCTACGCCAATGGTTACACCATTGTGGGTTGAAACTATTCTATGAAATATTTTCTAAACAAATGTGTGGAACATGTAGCAAATGAAATAAAAACCTGGTCAGTTCCGTGAACAATAAAAATTGGCTTATGTTAGTTTTTAGTTGTAGTTTTGTGTTCGTGTGCGCCACAAACTCGGTTAAATATTTTTGTCAATAATTTAAGAGAATTTTTAAAACAAACAATAATGGAAATGCATGAGTATCAGTGTAACTTAGTTTGAGGGATTTTAGAAATGTGAAAATAATTCTCTAAAATTATTATTTTTGTAATTTGGTAACACAATTTTAAACAATTTAAACCTATATATAGATACTATATATATTCATTTTCGATTTTAGGTAAAGGGTCCCATTATTTGTCCGATTAAGACGAAATTTTGCATAACGTATTGTATTGAGACTACAATGATGTGTGATAAGATTTGTTGAAATCGGTTCAGTTTTTGATATTACTCCCATATTTATTTTCGTCCTATTTTGTAAATAATGCACCCTAGAAGTAGGCGAAAATTACAAGAGCAATACGATGCTTAGTTGAAAAAATTAACAAAAACATTT
>NW_026887268.1:0-11661 GCF_032173495.1 Musca vetustissima
AGCATTAAAATATGACGATTAATTTATTTTTGTTGGCAACATCTAATCGACTTTTCTAAAACCGAAGGAGTATGTGATGTGCCTTTAGGGACCGTACTTGGTATCCAATTGATTTTTTGATCCACTATTCATTATACCCTACACAACTATGTTGTCAGGGTATTATAGCTTTGTGCAGCCCCAAAAGTTTGGTAACCCCGCGAAATATTGGTCCTAGACCCACCTTTAAGTATACCGATCGTCATATCTCGACTAGCTGAGCCGATCTAGACATGTGTGTCCGTCCGTCCATACGTCTGTCCATTATAATTTGTAAACACGATACAGGCCACAGTTATTGACCAATCTTCACGAAATTTTGCATGGATGGGTTCTGACCAATGAAGACCCCTATTGTTTTTGGGATAGATCAGTTAATATTTAGGGGATGAAATGGACCTGATACTAAATTTTTGTCGGTTTCTCTGCTCGCTCCAGCGGCTGCAATTATGGCCCGAACATCGTGAAATTTTCCATGGGCCAAATATCACGAAATATTGCCCAGGCTCGGAATAAGCATCCGCAGAAAATTTGACTTCCGTGGTAGTTGTGTAGGGTATCGAATGGTCGGCCCCGTCCGACTATACTGCTCCGCTCACTTGTTTTAATTTTTTATGGGTGTTTTGAACCCTAAGAGTAGCTCATTTATACATCTAAAGCATATAATTTGGTCTACTCAGTTTGTCATTGGACCTCTCCTTACTTGAAAATCTATACTAATAAAAGTGTAAAGTGATTGACTGACTGATTTAACGATTCATCAACGCCCAGACGAAACGGCTGAAACTAGAATTTTGAAATTTTGGGTGAGGGTAACTCTTGGTCCAAAGGTGAAAGATAAGGCTGGGTTTTTGGAAATTCGTACTAGACCAGTACGAAAGGTACTAAAAAGTACTAAATGTGAAACCATTTGTATTTGGCGTTCATGAAATTTGGATTCAGGATCACTGTCGAGGTGTAAGATTGAAATATGTAGGAAGTTTCAGAATTTCTTCTAATGTGTACTAAATTTGGTACAATTTAAATTGTAGGCGAAGCGATGGAGTTGAAATCATGAAATTTTGATTTAGGATCACTGTGGAGGTATAGGATTGGGGTACGTTGGATGTTTTGGAAATTGGTACTACTGTGTACTAAATTGGTTACAATTTGAATTGTGTGTGAACCGATAGTGTTGGAATCCTGAAACTTGGATTTATGATCACTGTGGGGGTGTTAGTTTGGGATAAGGAGTAGGTTTTTGAAATTCGTACTACTGTGTACTAAATTTGGTACAATTTGAATTGTGGGTGAACCGGTAGAGTTGGAATCTTGAAACTTGGATGTAGAATCACTGTGAGGGTGTTGGTTTGGGTTAAGTTGTCAGTTTTTGAAATTCGTACTACTGTGTACTAAATTTGGTGGTACAATGTGAATTGTGGGTGAATCGATAAAGTTTGAATCATGAAATTTATATTTAGGATCACTGTGGGGGTGTAGGATTGGGGTATGTAGGAAGTTTTGGATATTGATACAACTATGTACTAAATTTGGTACAATTTAAATTGTGGGTGAATCCTGAAATTTGAATTTGTAATCATTGTGGGGGTGTAGGATCGGGGTATACATGAAGTTTTTTGGATGGTTGAGGAGGGTCCTTATGGAAATGATGTGTGCTAAATGGAAAATTTTGATTTGGGTGAGCCTTTTGAGCTGGAATCATGAAATTTGGTACTAAATGGTACTCAAATTTGATTTATGGTCGATATTAATGTGTGGATTTGACATATTCAGTTTGCTTTGAAAATAATATGTTAATACATTTTAAACTATTTCCTACATTTGCTAACGAAGTTGCGGGCATATGCTAGTTTAAAATAAACATGATTGGCTGAAGTAAACCGGAATTTCATCTTACACACAAAATAGAGAGAAGAACTTTCATGGATAACCGAAATAGGCAACTCCTTCAAGAAAAATTGTGTCTTATATTTTAAAAATTCCAAAAAGTTTTGACCTTATATATTAGAAATTCCAAAAAATTTTGGCATACATCAACAATTTCAGGAAAAAATAAGGTCCTCAATAAAATATATAAAATAAATAACTTTCTGTTATAAAAAATAATAAAAGTATCCTACATCAATATTTAATGGTTATCACTTTTTATCTAGTCCATCTACTAACACCTACACACAAAACAGGAATACATACACGTGTCTAATTCTTTCCCTCATTATTTATTTTTTTTTTTTTTAATTTTTATTAACATATATTTGACAAATTAAGAAGATATCCTTTGAGTCAACAAACGAAATAACGAAAGAAATTTTCAGAAATAACCTTGGGTTTTTTTTTCGTTGTGGGAAATAATTTATATTAATTACGTAAATGGTGGTGCCATTGTCATAATAATGCTACGGTAAAAATATATACATACACATAAATAAGTAAGAGTATGAACATAAATATATATGTACACACATATATAACATTAAAACTCCCATTAACACTAAAGTTATTTATGAATGAACGAAAGAATTTTTATACAAACAAATAATGGTCGGCATATTAGGTGTTCTTATTATTCATTTGGCGTGATAGAAAATATATCAAACGGCTATGATATGTGAAATTTATCGTGAGTTATCCATTGGACTTGTGTCGAATTGACTTTTAATTCGCTTGGATTTGGATATAGCAATATATATCTTCGTCCCATTTTATATAAATGGTACCCTAAACTTCTTAAAACTGTCTAAAATATACCCAAATGCCTGTAGGGTATTATCAAGTCGGGCCCATCAACCCTTAATAATTTTAAAACCCAAAATCTCCCAATAATATTTAAACTTCTATTATTTGTTACACGTCATCTCTAGCTGGTCTTGGAGGATACATTAAACAAACTGCAAAAATTTTTCAAAGCGCGAGTGGTTGGTTTTTATCTTTTTTTATACAGAAATCCCTTGTTGTGGCCACATTTGTTGGAAAATGCGGCTATGATATCTAAAATATTTAACATGGGGCTGGACCTGGTGGCTATGCCCTAATATGAACCTATATTGATATTTTTCTAACAGTAGATCATCTTTTAGCACCCATTTCCTAATTAATGTCATATCCGTTAGGCTAACGTGGCTATTACCATCAAAATAACCTCAAAGAACCCAGATTATCACACGACAGTTTGATTAAAAATAGGGCTATAATCTTCAAAATACCGAGGATACAAAATTTCAAAACTCAAAATTATATATTGAATTAGTGCAAAGAGGATGGAACAATTTAACATACCCTCCACCATATGCCATAAACATATAACCCATAATTTCATTTAATATCCCAAAGTGTGCATTAAATATTTCGCGATAATTTGCCAAAGAATAATTTTTGGCACGCAAATCCGACTGGTTCGGTGACAATAGATCTTATACGTTGCCACATTTAGTCTCGCCAACTTGCAACACCTCCAATGAATTATAGAATACACAACTGTATAAATGGCCTCCATAAAAATAAAGTTTACGTGAATAAAAAACTTTAACAATGCCACCCACCGAAATGCCGAACACAAAAACACATATCCCATCTAAATTTGATATATAACGAAATAATTCAGAATTGCCAGAGGATATTTATTGTGTTTGATGTTGCTGTTGTTGTTGGTGGCGTTGTTTGTTGGCAATATCATTTATTTGGGCTAACATAAACCTCCTTGCTGACAAAGGTGGTTAAGTTCAGTATCTACTCCTTTTTTGGTAAATGAAAACAAAAACACACTCAAATCGGAAACCATAGAATTCCGAATGTCACCAAAGGAACCAAGTTGAAAAAAAACCGTGAGGCAAACCAAATTTATTCCGTTGAAAAACGCATTGCCACTAATTGCCCCGACCTGTAGTCTGGGTAGGTCTAGGTTTTTATTTTCATTTTCCTCGTGCTCACATTTATAAAGTGTCCGTCCGTCCGCCGTCCTGTGCCAGCCAGTAATTATTACTATAATAATCATAATAATGAAAACATTGCCGCACTTTGCTTAAGGACTAAAGTCTGTCATTGAGGTGGTTATTATTGTTTTTAGTATGGCTATATTCCAATTGTGGAATTGTAGGTTGAAAATGAAATAAATACCATAAATGGTATTTCAAAAATTTACGATGGTTACAAGCGCAACGAACGAAAAACAAAATTCTTTTCTGCTGGCTAAAATTTCTCGTTTTTTTTTTTTTTGTACATAAAAACTAGGCTGACCATGTATACGTGAAGGAATGTGGAAAATAAAATATTATTTATAAATTAATTAATTTGGGCAGAATTAGGTGGCCAACAGATCGGATTTATATATTTAATATGATGTAATAGAATAAAGAACCTGGTACCATGACCTAGTAAAGTAAAGAGTAAAATTACATTAAACAATACCAATTAATACCAATACTCAATTAAAACTATTTGGATTGAATATCATCACTATATAGGGGATTTTTCAAATCATCACCGACGTAGTCAGTGGTGCCCGAAATGATTTTTTCACAACACTCGTAACAGTGTAAGACCACAGAAGAGACGTCATTGGGAACACTGTATTCAGGATTCATTTTCCACATGCGACTAATTTGCTTATAGAATAGTTCATACATCGGTACTTACAGTGTATTACACTTCTTTTCCTTCAATACTGACGATGTGATCGAGGTTGGAAGAGGAGGTGTTATTTTAGATAATAGTGTTTACCCATTGTATGACCCAAGTTGACAGAAAAGCTCTTGCATGTGAGTTTCATGGAAAAACATATACAATTTTCGTTGAGTTTCACAGTATTTGTTTCCACTTGACCTTCTTCAATAAACAGAATGTGGAGACAAACAGTTTTTGGTGAAGCATTCCTTACATTAAAGGTTAAGTCATCTATGATACGTCCAATTTGATTAGTGTCCATTGAAAATGCCTCTGCATTTTGTAAATCAAACTGTAGCGAGCCTATATTAAATTTAACATATTCTTACATGCTGCAAAGCCATCTTCAGCTACAAAATTACGGTAATAAATTGAACCGCATTATATCACCGCATATTAAAGAAATCCATTATGAAATTTTCGATAAAATCGGAGAAATGACCGAAGTTGACCGACATGTTAGCAGTCGTAACATCGCCCAGGATCGAATCCATCCATCCATCTGCGAAGCCTTAGCCAAACGGAATGAGATAGACCCATTTATTAAGCGGATGGTGATTGGAGATGAGAAATGGATCACATAGATCCTGGTTAAAGAGCGGTGAAGTACCTCAACCAGTACTGTAACACAGTGGGCTATCCAAAATTTATCTCGACACAAAATCCAATACACGTTATTCTAGGTTCGATTTGGTACGTTGTGAAACGTATTTAATCCAACACGCTATGTAATATTTCATGCAAAGCGAACAGACATAGGCTCCTCCTTTTGCACCATTTGCTTAAAGTCGGACAAACATTTATGAGAGAGCTATATTTACATCTGAACCGATTTCAACAACAAAATATAGTGCAAATAGAACAGGATCTATGGTGCACCATTTACATAAAATGGGACTAAAGTATATATGTGAGCTATATTAAAATCTGAACGGATTTCAAAGCTTACAAAAAACATTCTAGACTAAATTCCATACCCGCTGCTAAATTTACTGGATATAGATCAAACATAGACTCTTCTGTGCGTCATTTACATAATATCTGACGAAAATATATATGCGGGCTATTCTAAATCTGAACTTATTTCAACAAAACTTCGCGGATGTCAACCCGTAGTAACTTCAATACGGTATTCAAAATGTTGTCTCAATCGGAATACATTGACTGTTTGGTGCTCCATTTACATTAAATCGGACGAAACTATATAAAGGGGCTATATCTAAATCTAAACCGATTCCAACAAAACTTCGAATTCATCAATCCAGTACGCTATGCAAAATTCTATCTCATTCGCACAAATATTGGCAGTATGGTGCTCTATTTACATAAAATCGGACGAAAATATATATGGGAGCTATATCTAAATCTGAACCGATTTTCACGAAACTTAACACAAAACAGTCTAGACTTAATTCAGTACGCTATGCCAAATTTCGTGTAAATCGAAAGATATATAGGGACTTTGGTGCACCATTTACATAAAACCGGAAGAAAATATATATGAGAGCTATATCTAAATCTAAAGCGATTTTCACGAAACATAACGCACATCATTCTAGACTTAATTCAGTACGTTGTGCTAAATTTCGTGCATATCGAAAGTATATAGGGACTTTGGTGCACCATTTATATCTAAATTCGAACCGATTTTTTCCCAATTTCAATAGATTTTCGGATTCGGATCATGCGACCTTTACTTTGTTTACAATTTAACGTGGACAGACAGACGGACGGACATGCATAAATCGACTCAAAACGATTCTATGCATATTCTCAAGAAATGACATAATACCCTGTCTCACAGTGTGGTGAAGGGTATAAAAAGCGATTTTTTGAAACCGGGATAAAGTTCCCAGCCTCATTATCAACCATAGTGCCTGTAATTTCGTATGTTATTTTCTAAGGGTATAAACAACTTGCTGTCAGACAAATTACAATGACATTGCTTCCATATGAACGTCTCCACTTTTTAACCCTTTCAGTGTTTTTGTCGAATATATTCGACATTTAAAAATTCTCTCTTTCTTTGCAATTTTTCGGTTATCCTATGTACCGTTAACATTGATGTTTTTGTTTTTACTGAAAAACAGACGAAACTGTCCGAGGATTAAAATGAAAAGAAAAAAAATTTCTAAACTCTATGCCTTTATATGATTTTAAGTTCCCAATTTTAGATTTTTATTCCGACAAAATTTTTTTTTGACACTGAAAGGGTTAAAGAAATTTCAAATGGCGGAAGATATTAAATGACTGCATTCCAAAATACAGCCAGTGGTGTGAGTGAGTTCATCGTGTGTAATCCACTCGAATTAACCTTAAAGCGCAATAATTGAGCTTTTGTCACAAGTCCGAGCCAAAAGTCAGTTCTTGTATTAGACTTCTAGAAAAAGATACATTTGAAATTGTTTCAAATGGCATCTTGATTACAACTACCGGATATAATTCTTTTGGATATTCACGCGGACAAAGAATATATACACGTTTTAGGGTCCCGAATAATTTAACGGTGAATGACAAAATAAATATATACTATCGTCCATCGTAATATATATTCTCCGTATAAAATGACTTTGAAATACACCCATATTCTATTCTTTAAATTTTACTTTACTGTCATGGTCACCTCTAAAACGCAAACAATTTTTTTCTTGTTTTCTAAAATATAGGTGTTGCTTGTTTGTTCAAAAAAAAAAAAATAAAATAAAACAACAACAAAACTGTAAATATTTATTGCTAATATTTCATAGATATTTGAATACAACATCTGAAAACAACGAAATTTACAATCATGCTCAACAGTGTCAACACAACTGAGCTAAATGAAAATGTTTTCGAAATGAAACAACTTTTTGTGATGTTAGGTGGTATTCGAGAGAAATTGTATATACCCTACATACAGGGTAAATAAGGGTTTTGGTAAGTATTCAATATTCGTTATGTATATAAAAATGATTAAAAATTTCTATATCTGGTAGTTTTACGGCATTCCTCATCTCGTAATACACTTCCATATGTTTACCTACCATATTCATATTTATGACACTAAATTGAGTATGACCACATTTTCTAATGTAGGGTATTAACAAACAGCACCAATATTGTAGCTACAATAAAATACATGTTGATTTGATGAAATGTTTGCTAAACACGCAATACACATTTTACAGAGCTTTTTTTCGTTGTTTCGTTCGAAATGAAATTCGTTGCCATCGTGTCACAACGCTTTTGAAGTGACATTAATATGACTGTCGCGAGAGAACATGGCTTGGATGTGTGCTGTGCTCCTTTGATAAATATAATATATTGGTCATGTTTTGTTCCACTCCCCGTTACAAATGTTTGACAAATTAATTGAATTTCAGCATTGGTTTTCCGATATGTACATTTTCTAATAAAGTTTTATTTTTGAAAAGCAATTGCACGTTATGGGCAATGTTTTCATATTTTGTACATTGGGATATTTTGTACAATTGTTTACAAAAAAAAAAAAAAATAAATAAATGATATAGCTTCAAACATCAGTGGATTACGAGAGAGAGGAGAAATAAAAAAATATATATCAAAAGAAATTCTAAAATTTGGTAAATATGGTTCGAATTGAATCGACTGCATTTCTGTGTATGGGACTTTAAAATTAAAGACATTTCGTTAGTTACAAACGGCTACGTCATTTTGCGTGGTTCTAAAGCTTGTGGGTAATTATGTATTAGTTTTGAGAAAAAGAAATCCATTATTTTTTAGGACTTAATTTAACATACTTCGGAATGTCCGATTTGGACCAAATATCCACCGTTTTGTTGTATGATTTGTTGAAATTTTAAAGGTAACTTCATAATGCCTCTCTTATAGAAGCTCTCTATTTGCAAAAAATGCTCTAGTAGTCGATTTTCACAATCCTCCCTAGATACCAATGATGATAATCGCTTGGTGCCAAGTCCGAACTGTATGGCGGATGCATAAAAAAACTTCCCAACCAAGCTCCTGAAGTTTCTGGCGAGTCTCTGTAGATGTTTGTGGCGCAGCGTTCCCTGGTGCAACACCTCTCCTGTTGGCCAATTCTGGCCGCTTCTGGTCAATTATAAATGGGGGGTCAAAATTTTTTTTGATTTAATTCGATTCTACACTAATTCTAGAATGTCTCTACAAAATTTCAAGTGAAAATCTCAAGAACCATAAACACTATTCACAATATCAGCCGCTTGACTTGCATTTTCGCTTTTGTCAAAGAAAAACTGTAAAATGTACCGACTTTTCTCTTTGTTCACTTCCATTTTTAACATCCTGTAACTCACAACTGAAGGTACCAAACAAAAACCAGTAAGGAAAGTAGTAAAGTCGGACGGGGCCGACTATATGATACCCTTCACCACTATGGGTATATTAAACAGGACTATTAACATGAAATTGGATGAAATAAAATATGTGATATTTATCTAAATGTGAATCTACCTATATCTATGTATGTAAATCGACTTCAAACAAATATAAATAGGTAATCCGTTGGGCTATGTCTGTACTTCTAGAAAACGCAACTACGTAATTATATGCTCAGTTTTGTAAGTTGTGCAAAATTTGATGTCAATCTGACTACATGAGGACTTTGATGCCCAATTTACTTGAAATCGGGCGATAATATATATGGAAGCTCTATCCAAATATTAAGCGATTTCAAACAAACATGTCACAGGTTAGGTTACAGTAATTTCAGAACGTTTTGTTCCAATCAGCCTATTGGTTCCTTGGTGCGTCAATTACTTAAAATCAATCTATAATAAAAGGGAGCTATATCTAAAACTGGACCGATTTTCACGAAACAAGGCAGACATCACTCTAGGCTCAATTCAGTACGTTATGCCAAATTTCGTGCAAATCGAAAGATATATAGCGACTTTGGTGGACCATTTACATGAAATCGGACGAAACTATATATGGGAGCTATATAGAACTTTGGACCGAGTTTCACGAAACTTGGCAGACATCTCTCTAGCCTCATTTCAGTAGGTTATGCCAAATTTCGTGCAAATCAAAGGTTATATAGGGACTTTGGTGCACCATTTATATGAAATCGGACGAAACTATGGGAGCTATATCTAACCGATTTTCACGAAACTTGGCAGACATCCTTCTAGGCTCAATTCAGTACGTTATGTCATATTTCGTGCAAATCGAAGGATATATAGGGACTTTGGTGCACCATTTACATGAAATCGGACGAAACTATATATGGGAGCTATATCTAAATCTTGACCGATTTTTACGAAACTTGGCAGACATCATTCTAGACTCAATTCAGTATGTTATGCCAAATTTCGTACAAATAGCAAGATATATGTGGACTTTGGTGCATCATTTACATGAACTCGAACGAAACTATATATGGGAGCTATATCTAAATCTGGACTGATTTTTACGAAACAAGGCAGACATCTCTCTAGGCTCATTTCAGTACGTTATGCCAAATTTCGTGCAAATCGAAGTATATATGGGGACTTTGGTGCACCATTTACATGAAATCGGACGAAACTATATATGGGAGCTATATCTAAATCGTTACCGATTTTCTCGAAACTTGACAGACATCACTCTAGGCTCAATTCAGTACGTTATGCCAAATTTCGTGCAAATCGAAATATATGTAGGGACTTTAGACACCATTTACATGAAATCGGACGAAACTATATATGGGAGCTATATCTAAATCTGGACCTATTTTCTCGAAACTTGGCAGACATCACTATAGGCTTAATTCAGTACGTTATGCCAAATTTCGTGCAAATCGAAAGATATATTGGGACTTTGGGGCACCATTTACATGAAATCGGACGAAACTATATATGGGAGCTATATCTAAATCTGGACCGATTTTCATGAAACTTGGCAGACATAATTAAAGCCCTAAATGATTAGGCTGTACCAAATTTCGTGCACATCGAATGCTATATAGGTGCCGTTTACATTAAATCGGTTAAATATATATATATGGGAGCTATATCTAAATCTGAACCGATTTTTCCCAATTTCAATAGGGTTCGTCCTTGGGCCGAATAACTGACCTATGCCAAATTTCATCCAATTCGGATCATAAATGCGACCTGTACTTTGTTTACAATTTAACATGCACAGACTGACGGACGGACGGACATGCATAAATCGACTTAGAAAGTGATTCTATGCATATTCTCAAAAGAAACCATGTGTCTATCTCGTTTCCTTTTGCCTGTTACAAACATATGCACAAAGACATAATACCCTGTACCACAGTGTGTTGAAGGGTATAAAGAGCCTTTCAACGAGCATAAATCTGAAATTGTTTGATCGATACTTTAGGGGATGGATTTCTTTATCCCCAACCTTATATTTCCTTGCAACCATTAAAAAACATTTTTTAATTCATTTAAATTTTTATACCCTTCACCATTCTGTGGTAAAAGGAACCTAGATAGAACCATGGTTCCTTTTGAGAATATATCACTTTCTGAGTCGATTTATGTATGTCCGTCTGTCGACAATGTATTTTTGTATGTGAAGTACAAGTCGGATTTATGATTCCATTTAGATAAATTTTGACACAGCTCACTTGTTTGGCCCAAGGACGAATCCTATTGAAATTGGAGAACATCGGTTCAGATATAGCTCCATATATACGTTCGCACAATTTTATGTAAATTTTGCACCAAACTCCCTATATTGGTCTGATTGAGACAACATTTTGCACAGAGTAATAAATTAGGTCATGATTGATGTATGCGAAGTTTTGTTAAAATAGGTATAGATTTAGATCTAGCTCTCATATATAGTTCCGTCAGATTTTATGTACACTGACTATGTTTGTCCGATTGAAACAAAATTTAGTCCCATTTTATGTAAAGGGTGCACCATAGATTCTGTTATATTTGCACGATAATTTGTTGTTGAAATCTGTTCAGATGTTGATATATTTTTGTTCGATTTTATGGAAATGTT
>NW_026887269.1:0-114492 GCF_032173495.1 Musca vetustissima
CATTGCTTTTGTTTTTATAGGAGAGGAGACTGGGGATATTGTCAGAGACTAGAGTAGGTGTTGGGGTACGGAGACAGGGCACGGATGAAGCCAGTGATCTTGCCGGGAACAATTGCCTAGAACTGTCACCTGGATGAGTGGCTTAGGGCAACTCACTTAGCGCCCACCGCATCGAACTTCCTGGAAGTGGATTTTCCCAACCCACTTCTTCGGTGAATGGCGCAGGTGGCAATATCAACTCACCTGTTGTTTCGTGTGCGGGTTCGGTGGTTTCAGTGGCAACGGGAAAGTCCACTTAACCTTCAGTCTTCTTCACTCCTTGATTCTTGATGGACTCACCTGTTAAAAAGGGTTTATGGTATTTCCTCGTCTGGTCCTTGTGCTGTCAGCTTTTCTCTCACGACTGTCCCCGCAGCTTTCGTCGTTCGCCCTTTTATAAGACCGTCGTCGCAACCTTTAGGATCACGTTGTTGTTGTGCGTTATTCCTTGGCGACGCATCACAGTCTCTACGCACGCGCGTTGTTGTTTCTTACCGATGACTAGAGCGAATCCCTTGACGTGCATTATTGTTGCTAGTTGTTTACCAACAAGCAACGCATCTGAAACCTTATGCGTTTTGCTGCTTGTTGTTTACAACATCGCTACTAGTCAACGCCCTTTAACTTGCGTTTTGTTGCTTATTGTTTACATGCCCCAAAATATCTCAGTAAGTTGTTTAAATGCCTAAATCGTAAACAACTTCGCAATGGGAATTCAAAACAACTTGTTGTGAGAATTCATGTTCATATATTAATTCAATAAATTAGATTCTAATATTCATTAAATTGGCCATCAATAAGCGAGATATTAATATGCAGGACTACTTGTGTGTAGCCGATTATTTCTTAATCGATTATTTCCTTAATCGTTTTCCATGGTGTAATGTGTAGTCACCCCCAACAAGCGTATCTCATATTAACAATATATTGTTAATATATATTAGATACTAGGAAATACCCGAATTTGGTAAATATTTAACGAATACCGACCACTATTAAAAATTCAGAACAATTTAGTACCTATTTTCTCTTATAGCACGTTTTTCAAAACTACCGCTCTATCTCAACCCTACAATGCCAAATCTGACCGCAACAGAAATCTACCTCTATACTAAACTTGGTGTCATTTTTTACCCTTTGTACTCTTGAAGTACTATTTTCAATTATCCAAATTCCATAACTACCTAATTTAACAATCATAACTACGAATTTCCACTTAACTTCCCACATAAGCCAATCTTAATACGATATTTCAGCATTCAATCGGTTAACCTAAATTTATTAATCAATTTCAGAATTCTATCTCTATGATTTTAATCTTAATCTAAATTGTACCAAATTTAGTGTAATTTAGTACACACTAGTAAACATTTCTAAAACGTTCTACATACCCCAATCCAACGCCCCAAAAGTGATCTTTACCACCATTTGGTGCCATTTAGTACACATTAATACGAATTGAATATAACTTCAAATTTCAAGATTCTAGCTCTATCGGTTCAATAAAATCCAAATTTAATACAATTTAATACTCTTTAGTACTTTTCGGATGTTTACAGTTCGAATGTCCAAAAAATGCACTGCTACATCTACACTCCATCAGTGACCCTCAGTCCCAATTTCAGAGCTCTAGCTACACCGGTTCGCCATATACAAATGGTATCACATCTAGTACTTTACGTGCCATTCTAATACGAATTTTCAAAAAACCAACCTTATCTGAACCCTTTGGACCAAGAGTGACCCTCACCACAAATTTCAAAATTCTAGCTTTAGTCGTTTCCTCTGGGCGTTGATGAATCAGTCAGTCAATCACTTAACTCTCTTATTAGTATAGATATAATTAAAATATTTACTATTTAACAGTAAATAACATGTATTATATTTTAATCAATTTCATATTAACTTAATAAAATTGGCACTTCAATATCTGTGATGAGTTTACTCACACATACACAAACGCGGGCATGCTAATTGATCTGTTCTGTTTTTCCAACTCATTGAATATTGTAATTAACTTTTTTACATAAAATGATCAAGTTTTTTGTTGTTGTTGTTGTTGTTAAATATAGTTGTTAATAAAAATAAAATATTTACCCATACACCTGCAATAATATTTACCCACTATACGTGTAAAAATTTAATAATTTGTTGATGGTGATGTTGTTGCTGTTGTTATCTTTGCTATCAATTAACCTTATTAACATGACCCCATTAAAAAGATAAACTGCGTCATGAAACAGTTTTTATTTTTATTTTAATTTTTTTGTTGAATTTTCTCCAGTAATTGCCGCAAAAGTTATCACCGAGAATAATGTTATCCGACATTTATGACACTATCGCATCAAGGATGCCCGACTGCCAGCCTGCCTGCCTAGCTGACTGTACGCAACCTACCTACCTACCGGTAAACGTATGTACTTATAGGTGACATGGTCACATAAGTGTGTCATAGAGCGAGCGAGAAAGGTGAGGGGCGAGGGACCAACAAACGGAAGAATATGCCTGCCGTGTGATGACATTAGCATAATTATGGTGAACTTTTAATTAAGGCTTCATGTTAGTCGAATTATGAGGCAGTGAAAATGACACAATTACAGAACGCACACCAGCACAGCGATGTGAAAAGTTGCCAATCGATTGGCATCCCACTTGGTAACCTACTTTGTTATTGCCGTTCGAAGATGCAAATGTGATGATTTTTTTTCTTTGTTTTAATTTATCGATTGGCAAACGGCATTGAGTAACATTTATTGAAAAATTGAAATAATTGTGAAAATGTTTCAATTTGCCGATATTCACATGGGAGATGTTCAGTGTCATTTATTTTCAAAAGTTAAGTGATGTGATGGAAATTGTCACTGGCATTGAGCAGATTTAAAAGAAGAATTGAAACTATTCAATAGTTTATTTAATGGTGAGATGGTGTGGAGAGTATGTGAAACATCAATGATAATATGTCAGTGAAATCATCATATAAAGAGAGATGGTGGAATTATAATATAATTTGGTGATTTTTTCTACATGCCCGGCTCAAAGACGACATTGACACGTAATATATGCAGCATATCATGTAAATTGGATAGGCATAGGACTTTAATCCACCAATTATATAAAGACTAGCAAAGTACCCGCACCTTCGTATGCGGAAAGGGAATACAAAAAAATATTTCATATGGAAATCGTGAATACTGTACAATTTGGTGTACCATAGTTCTGAATTTCATTTCTATTCCTACATCTAATATCAAGTTTATTACAATTAAGTACTCTTCATACACATAAGCACTATTTTCCGAAATCTCTTTCTTATTTCCATTACACAATTTAGCAAAAACATACAGATTCCAAATTTAGTTCCATTTAGCACTTTTTGAACACATAGGTACACATCTTCAAGACTACTTCCATGCCATCACCAAAACTAAGATTAGTACACAAAAACCCTTTGGTCCTTCTTTCTAACTCTCTGTCAGTGACCAACATAATAAATTTTTGGTTTCCAGCTCTATGCGTTACCAAAATCAAAATTGTTCCAAATTTAGTGAATTTTCTATTCTATTTACTATTGGTACACATACAAGACTACTTCCATGTTTCCAAAATTGTCTCCATAGCTCAATACTACACTTCAACAGTAATCTAAATTCCATATCTCAGGATTCAACCAAATCCAAATTGTACCAAATTATTATCTAATTATTATCTATAACCTACCGACTCCTACACCAATCTTACACTCTAAAGGTAATCTTAATTCCACCAAAGTCCAAATTGTACCAAATTTAGTACTTTTCGTAGTTATAAGTTAAAATTTCCAAAAGTACTTCAATCCTGTTTTCAAATAGTTAAAATTTAAGATTTCCAGCTCTGTCTGTACATTAAAAACCATTATACCAGATTTGATACCATTCAGTACTTTTCGTACTCATATACCAAACCTATCTCAATACTACACCTGCTTTCAATCGTAAGTCCAAATTTAAGAAATTCAGCTCAATCTGTTCACTAAATTGTTCCAGATTTGGTTCCATTCTGTACATTTCATACACTCCCACAGTAGCCTAAGTTGCAACTTTTAGGATTCAAGTTCTACCCTCTGCCAAAGTCCAAATTGTACCAAAATTTGTGCTTTTCGTACCCAAAGTACGAATTTCGAAAAATACCACAGTCCTGCACTCCAATAATAACCTTAAATAAACATTTAAATATTCCAGCTCTATCCGTTAACCAACATCCAAATTGTACCAAATTTAGTACCATTTATGTTTTTTTCGTAGACGTAAGTACGAGTTTCTAAAACTGCCTCAATTCCATACTGAAACAGTAAATTTATTCATAAATTTCAGGATACCTGCCCTATTCGTCCGCATAGATCCAAATTGTACCATATTCAGTACCATTTTGTACCAAATATAGTACCATTAGTACAGATTAGTACTATGCTTCCATATCTCAATTCTATATTCCAAATCAAGCATTAGTCCAAATTTTAGGTTTCCATCTTTCTCCGTTCACCCAAATCCAGATTGTACCAAATCTAATCTAGTGCCGTTTAGTACTCACTGTTAGCTCAATTTTCAAAAGGAATCTTAATTCCGAATTTCAGGTTTTCATTTCTATCCTTTCACCCAAAATCCAAATTGTACTAAATTTAGTACCATTTAGTGCTTTTCGCAACCATAAGTACGAATTTCCTAAACTACATCAATCCTACACTCCAACAGTCATTTTATTTCCCAATTTGAAGACTTCAGCTCTATCTGTTCACCTAAATCGACCTTGTACCAAATTAAGTACCATTTAGTACTTTTCGTACACATAGGTACGATTTTTTTAAATCTACCTCAATCCTCTACTCCAATAGTAGCCCTAATTCATATTTTCAGGATTACATCTCTTTACGCTCAACGAAATGCAAATAGTACCAAATTTAGTACCGTTTCGTACTTTTTATAGACATAAGTACGAATTTGTATAACCATTTGCATACACCAACACCACTTTCCAAACTGTATTTCATATGAAATTTCAAGATTCTAGCTATATTTGTTCAATATATATAAAATTAGAAATAAATTTAGTAAAGTTTAGTACTTTTAGTACACTTATAGTTCGAATTTCCAAAAACCCTTTTGTACGGCTTTCTAACTTTCCATCAGTGACCCACATTCCAAATTTCATAATTCTAGCTCTTCGCGTTCGCCTAATACAAAGGGTACCATATTTGGTATATTTTAGTACATTTCGTACCTTTCTAGTTCGAATTTCCAAAAACACAGCCTCATCCTACACACCAACCTACATTCTAAATTTCAAGCTTCTAGCTTTAGCCGTTTCGTCTGGGCGATGATCTGTCACTCACTCACTTAACACTAAGCTCTTTTATATATTAGGAAGATTAACAAAATTGTGTATGCATGGGAGCTATATCCAAATTTGGACCAATTTAAAGTTGACATACATGACATTTTAAAATTAATTCCGGGAAATACGGTGGTTTAGGCATGATAATGGTTTAGTTTATTTGGCAAGACTCACACGGCAGCGTCGATGCTTGAGCTGGTGCGTTGTAATAGTGAACCTGTAAAGAAAGTAGTAAAGTTGGACTGGACCGACTATATGCTACCCTTCAGCACGTTGGGTATATTCTACATATGTATCCTTACAATTGCATGCCAATGTTCCCTCGAAGGAACATACTCATGTCTTTCTGCAACCTATGATAAATTCAATTTCATTCAGGCAGATGTGGACAAAGGGTCACATTTATGGAAAACGATTTACAGCAAAATTTATACACGCTATTCGGTTTTAGAAATTTAATTTCAATCTGACAACCGTTCGAAATACATATGGAAGCTATGACTGCATTTGCACCAATTTCAACAAAACGTATTCAAGTCTCAATTTGATAAGTTGTGTAAAATTTCGTGTTAATCGGTTAAACATTGGGAGTTTGGTGCACCACTTATGTAAAATCGGACGACTATATATGTTTATATAGGAGCTATATTGAAATCTGAACCGATCTTAAACTTACCACACATCATTCTAAAAACAATTCAGTACGCTATGACAAATTTCGTGTACATCCAGGTATATGTAGGGACTTTGGTGCACCATTTACAAAAAAATCCGACGAATCTGAACTGATTTTCACGAATCTTAACACACATCACTATAGACTTAATTCAGTATGCTATGCCAAATTTCGTGCAAATCGAAAGATAAATAGGTACTTTGGTGCAACATTTACCTTAAATCGGACGAAAATACATATGGGAGCTATATCAAAATCTGAACCGATTTTCACGAAACTTACCACTCATCATTATAGACTCAATTCAGTACGCTATGCCACATTTCGTGCAAATCGAAGTATATATAGGTACTTTGGTGCACCATTTACATACAATCGGATAAAAATATATGGGAGGTATATCTAAATCTGGACCGATTTTCACGTAACTCATTCAGTACGCTATGCAAAATTTCGTATAAATCGAAGGATATATAGGGACTTTTGTGCACTATTTACCTAAATCGAAGGATATATAGTGACTTTTGTGCACTATTTACCTAAAATCCTATATAGGGAGCTAAATCTGAACCGATTTTCCCGAAATTTACCACTCTTCATTCTACACTTAATGCAGTACGCTATGCCAAATTTCGTGCAAATCAAAGAATATATAAGGACTTTGGTGTACCATTTACATAAATCTGAACCGATTTTCACGAAACACACATTACTCTAGACTTCATTCAGTACGCTATGCAAACTTTCGTGCAAACCGAAGGATATATAAGGACTTTGGTGCACTATTTACCTAAAATCCCATATAGGAAGCTAAATCTGAACCGATTTTCCAGAAATTTACCACTCTTCATTCTACACTTTATTGTGTACGCTATACAAAATTTCGTGCAAATCGAAAGAAATATAGGGACTTTGGCCTACCATTTACAGTAAATCGGAATAAACCAGTAAGGAAAGTAGTAAAGTCGGACGGGGCCGACATATGATACCCTTCACCACTATGTGTATATTAAACAGGACTATTAACATGAAATTGGATGAAATAAAATATGTGATATTTATCTACATGTGAATCTATATATAGGTCATCCGTTGGGCTAGGTCATCCGTTGGGCTATGTCTGTACTTCTCCAAAACGCAACTACGTAATTCTATGCTCAATTTTGTAAGTTGTGCATAATTTGATGTCAATCTGACTAACTGAGGAGTTTGATGCCCAATTTACCTGAAATCGGGCGAAAATATATATGGAAGCTCTGTCCAAATATTAAGCGATTTCAAACAAACATTTCACAGGTTAGGTTATACTAATTTTAGAACGTTTTGTTCCTATCAGCCTATTGGTTCCTTGGTGCGTCAATTACTTAAAGTAAATCTATATTAAAAGGGAGCTATATCTAAATCTGGACCGATTTTCTCGAAACAAGGCAGACATCACTCTAGGCTCAATTCAGTACGTTATGTCAAATTTCGTGCAAATCGAAAGATATATAGCGACTTTGGTGCACCATTTACATGAAATCGGACAAAACCATATATGGGAGCTATATAGAAATCTGGACCGATTTTCTCGAAACTTGGCAGACATCACTCTAGGCTCAATTCAGTACGTTATGCCAAATTTCGTGCACATCGAAGGATATATAGGGACTTTGGTGCACCATTTGTATGAAATCGGACGAAACTATATATGGGAGCTATATCTAAATCAGGACCGATTTTCACGAAACTTGGCAGACATTCTAGGCTCAATTCAGTACGTTATGCCAAATTTCGTGCAAATCGAAAGATATATAGGGACTTTGGGGCACAAATTACATCAAATCGGACGAAACTATATATGGAAGCTATATCTAAATCTGGACCGATTTTCTCGAAACTCGGCAGACATTACTCTAGGCTTCATTCAGTACGATATGCCACATTTCGTGCAAATCGAAAGATATATAGGGACTTTGGGGGCACAATTTACATGAAATCGGACCAAACTATATATGGGAGGTATATCTAAATCTGAACCGATTTTCTCAAAACTTGGCAGACATCACTCTAGGCTCAATTCAGTACGGTTTGCCAAATTTCGTGCAAATCGGAATATATATAAGGACATTAGGGCACCATTTACATGAAATCGGACGAAACTATATATGGGAGCTATATCTAAATCTGGACCGATTTTCTCGAAACTTGGCAGACATCACTCTAGGCTTAATTCAGTACGATATGCCAAATTTCGTGCAAATCGAAATATATATAGGGACTTTGGGGCACCATTTACATGAAATCGGACGAAACTATATATGGGAGCTATATCTAAATCTGGACCGATTTTCACGAAACATGGCAGACATAATTCTAGGCTCAATTCAGTACGTTATGCCAAATTTGGTGCAAATTGAATGATATATAGGGACTTTGGTGCACCATTTACACGAAATCGGACGAAACTATATATGGGAGCTATATCTAAATCTGGACCGTTTTTCACGAAACTTGGCAAACTAGACCTAATTGATTAGGCTGTACCAAATTTCGTGCAAATCGAAAGATATATAGGGACCGTTTACATTAAATCGGTTAAATATAATATATATATATATATATATATATATATGGGAGCTATATCTAAATCTGAACCGATTTTTCCCAATTTCAATAGGGTTCGTCCTTGGGCCGAATAAGTGACCTATGCCAAATTTCATCCAAATCGGATTATAAATGCGATCTGTACTTTGTTTACAATTTAACAACAACAGGCGGACAGACGGACGGACGGACATGCATAAATCGACTTAGAAAGTGATTCTATGCATATTCTCAAAAGGAACTATGGGTATATCTCGTTTCCTTTTGCCTGTTACAAACATATGCACAAAGACATAATACCCTGTACCACAGTGTGGTGAAGGGTATAAAAATACATGGGAGCTATAAATAAATCTGAACTAATTTTTCCCAATTACTGTAGGGTTCATCCTTGCGCCAAATAAATTAGCTGTACCAAAATTCATCCAAATCGGATTATAATAGCGACCTGTACTTTGTGTACAATTTATCATCAACAGACGGACGGTTGGACCGTGGGTCTACCTCGTTTCCTTTTGTCTGTTACAAACATATGTACAAAGACATAATAACCTGACCACAGTGTAGTGAAGGTTATAAATAGTTAATACACTTTCCAATCTTACCTAGAACAATTTTTTAGACGTTTTAGTATATCCTCCACGTGTAGGGTAGGGTTTAAACATATATATATATATATATCTTCCAAATGTCCTCCAAATTCTACTAAAATATTTGCCGTTAATTGTAGACTATAAAAAAAGTCCCTAACTGTTCAACTCCACCCATGTATGTACCAGAATTCGCTTACATCTCACATCATCGGTTCTAACACGGCATATATGGTAAAATTTCAAGTTAATGCCCCTCAAAAAAAAAAAACAAAAAAGAAACACCTGCAAATTTGCACGAAGCTTAATTCGTTCGATATCCTCCATGTATTAACAACCCAGCACCTCGTAAATGCTGAAAAAAAACACCATCCAAACCACAGCAAGGACAACAGACAACGTGGTGTCGTTCATTTAAGAGGTAAGCTTTAGTCATTTGTTAACGCGGTTTTACAGTCAAGGTTTTCAGTTTCTGTTCTCGCTGTTCGCTTGCTCGTTCGTTCGTCCTTTCTCAATGACAATGGTTAGGTTGGCAAAGAAGTGAATCCTGCAATGTTGGTTTCTAGGTGTTTTTTCCGTTGTGTCGTTTTCTATTTTTTATGGAGCATAACACCGCGTGCACATTGCATTGTTTATGTGTAGTAGAGGATGGTAGGATGGCAGTTGGCTTTTTTTAAAGCCATAAACAAATTAAGCCAAATTCTCGTATTTGAAGTTGGTGATATGTCATGGCAACCGGACTCGTTTGTAAACTGTAAATAGCCTGTGGCTGTAACTTTTCATTTTAGAATTTCTCTTCCGGTCGGTGGATGTTGTTCCTGTTGTTCTTGTTTTTCAGTTTTCTCTTTTCATGTGGCATTTAATTCCAAATACGACTTTTGGGATTTTAACGTTTATTGCAAATGATGTCGGCAGATTTAAAAAGGATTTCCCATCAATAGCAATTAGTCGCTTTCGATGTTGTGATTTTTCCTTTTTTTAGTTTACAGGTACTCCATTGTTTACGAAGTTTTATACAAATACACGTGGAGTTTGATTGAAAAGGTATTTGAAGCAAAACTAAAAAAAGAGTTATGGATGTATTAAGTACAGCCACACATGTATAATCACTCTGCAGAAATTATTATCACCCATTTCTTTAACGGTCTTTAATAAAATTTCCGAATAACTTTCCACTTTAGTTTTCTCATTACACATTACGAATATACATACTTTACATTATTATTATTTTCATTATTGAATGGAAGATGCGAGAAAAGAACTACGATGTAATAAACATTTAGATAAGTCAAGAGAGATAAACAAGAGAAATTTCCAATTTTCTTCCTTCAAGTTTTCCATTGTTATTATTTCACCGAGTCCAGTAAAAATGCAAATCCAAGCAACCAGCCGTCCTCCCTCCCAGTCACAATGGAATATCTTTAAACTATTTTACAACAATGTGAATGTGAACATCAACACAAACACACCGACCAGACAAACTTTTCCAATGATTTCATTTGATTTTTTTGAATTAGTGTAGAAACTGGGGACGTTTTATTCCCGCTAGATGTGAGTCAGCATTTGGATTTTGTTATTATTTTTTTAGTTGTTCTTCTGTAGTTGTTGTTTGGTATTTATACCCTACTCAACTATGTTGTCAGGGTATTACAGCTTTATGCAGGCCCAAGAGTTTGTAACGCCTCGAAATATTGCGCTTAGCACCGTATACCAATCGTTATATCTCGACTAGCTAAGTCGATCTGAATTTGGAAAATATGCCAGGGTTAGAAAGTAGAGTTGTTGACCAATAATCGGTCAAGAGGGTGCGAATATCGAGAAATAATGCCCAGGCTCAGAATACATAAAGTTAGATTTTCGTTGTGTAGAGTATCATATGGTCGGCCCCCATCCCACTGTACTGCTTCGCTCACTGGTTTTACATTTTTCTAGTACAGAAAAAAATATTTTGAATTTTTTTTATTGGGCACAGTCTTGTAAAGAAGATTTTCGGGATTGACCCAAGGACTTTTTCACATTATGAGAATAAACCTATTCAGACCAAGGGGCTGTATTTTAATTGTTAAAATACCTATCTAATAGACATTTATTGGTAGTCTAAATTTGCAAATATTAATTCTGAAACTCAACTTTTCAAATTTCGGTTCTGCTCTATATTCATGAAGAAGATTGATTCTAATGATGATGTGGATGAGTTTGGCTGGGCAATTGAGGAAGTGTAGCATGTCATGCCCGACATTACCACATGCGTGGTAAAAATTAAGGCGCTACTATATCCTGAAGTCAGTTGTGGCAAAACCATTTCAGTTTGATATTGTAGTTTTATCAGCTTGTACTGCTGTGAATTTTCTATTTATCTGGTTCACGACCTGTACTGGTTGTGCAAAGGAAGACGGTATCAGATGAGTAGGTTTGGATAGATATTGTAGAGATGATATGTAGACCATCTGCCAGACAGATATTATCTACCGTGCCATCAATACGAATTAACGACTGCATCGCACAGAACTCAAGCGAGTCAAAAACAAACTGGTTTATCGAGGTAGCTGCTTCTCTTATCCTACTATCGGTGCCGTGTTTTCTCCAAGAATGGTATTCACAATGAATTTTTGAATTGGTTCGTCAACTCATGAATACGATTCAATCCTATTTTATAGGTCAATTCGTCTAGGGATTCTCTTTTCTACCTCTGGACCTCCCTTCTTGAGATGCCAGAGTGGTGAATGCTAATGCATGGTTCGGATGGCTGATTTTACAACATTCAATTGCATCGCACGACCGCTTCGACCGGCCTATCGCTATATAAACTGTTACCAAAATTTTTTTCTAGTGTTTTTATACCCTTCGCCACTCTGTGGTACAGGGTATTATGTCTTTGTGCATATGTTTGTAACAGGCAAAAGGAAACGAGATAGATACGTGGTTCCTTTTGAGAATATGCATAGAATCGCTTTCTGAGTCGATTTATGCATGTCCGTCCGTTCGTCTGTCTGTCTGTCGATGTTAAATTGTAAACAAAGTACAGGTCGCATTTATAATCCGAATTAGATGAAATTTGGCATAGGCCACTTATTTGGCTCAAGGACGAACCCTATTGAAATTGAGGAAAATCGGTTCAGATTTAGATATAGCTCCCATATATATTTTCGTCCGATTTAATGTAAATGGTGTACCAAAGTCCCTATATATCTCTCGATTTGCACGAAATTTGGCACAGAGTACTGAATTAGGTCTAGAGTGATGTGTGTTAAGTTTCCTGAAAATCGGTCCAGATTAAGATATTGCTCCCATATATATTTTCGTCCGATTTAAGGTAAATGGTCCACCAAAGTCCCTATATATCATTCGATTTGCACGAAATTTGGCACAGTGTAATGAATTAGGTCTATAATGATGTGTGTTATGTTTCAGATTTAGATATAGCTCCCATATATATTTTCGTCCGATTTAAGGTAAATGGTCCACCAAAGTCCCTATATATCATTCGATTTGCACGAAATTTGGCACAGCGTAATGAATTAGGTCTAGAATGATGTGTGTTAAGTTTCCTGAAAATCGGTTCTGATTTAGATATAGCTCCCATATATATATTTCCGTCCGGTTTAAAGTAAATGAGCATTTTAATATACATATATATATATATATATATATATATACATCAAAAGTATTCACACATCTGAAAGAATATATGTATGTACATTTGCTATATGCATATTTAAGGACTGGATGCAAATACGGATCCGATTAGGATATATTTTGGAACGATGAGGATATGTTTTGAAATACATAAAATTCATATGTATGTATACTGAACTTTAACGTTGATAACTTTGGCAGGGGCAGCGAAGTGACTAGTGCGCGATAAAAATTACGGCGCTACTATATACTGAAGTCAATTGTGTCAAAACCATTTCAGTTTGATGTTGTAGTTGTAGCAGCTAATACTGCAGCGAATTTTCTCTTTATCTGCAGACATGTTTCATGTTAAAATAGACTGCGACCTCTACTGGTTGTACAAATGAATAGGGTATCAGTTAAGTAGGTTTGGATGGATATTTTAAAGATGATATGTAGACCATTACCACATGCCGGACAGACCGTGCCATCAATACAAATTAAAACGACTACACCACACAGATGAGCCAAAACCAAACTGGTTTATCGAGGTAGCTGCTCCTCTTATCCTGCTTTCGGTGTCGTATTTTCCCTAGGATGGTATTCACAATGAATTTTTGAATTGTTTCCCCAAATCCAATCCTGTTCTATAAATCGATTCGTTTAGGGACTCTCTTTTGTACCTCTGGACATCCCTTCTTGAGATGCTAGAGTAGTGAATGCTAATGCATGCTTCGGATGGCTTATTTTACAACATTTAATTGCATCGCACGACCGCTTCGACCAGCTATATAGGCTGTTACCAAGATTTATTTATCGGTTCCCCAAGTGCTGCCGGCTAGTGTCTTGAGAACCGTGTTTATACCGGCTATCAAGTGCGACCCTAGAACCTTGGGGTAATAAGTGGTACGAATTGTGAAGCCTCCGATTAAGAAATAGCCGCATCTCCCCTATCCATGTAGTAAACAGTGTGGCCCTTGACTTAAGGGCGAATATTTCCATATTCCTGGAAAACTCTGCGTAATTTTAAATCTAAGAGCCATTGACTTCTTATTTATGAATTCTAAGTATATAATTCACTATCTAACGCTTCAAACTTGACCGATTGACGCTTCAAACTCGTTCGACAACCTCGACTGACGGTATCAAATGCCTATGATAGATCTGCCGCTCTAAAGATGTTCTATGAATTGCAAGTTAAATTTTCTCACTAAATCTGTCACCTCAACGCCGTTAAACGGGACAAAAGTCCATACTTCCTTTCTCGAGAGCGACTGTTGCACCACATCGGACGTTATAGAGACATGTTCAGCTTATTCTCGCCGACTACCCTGTTTATTTCCAATGTCAGATCCCTGACACAGGGGTCAGTGGGATTGGTACGATGAAGCTCATCATTGAGTAGTCATATCAAAATTCGATTATTCGACCTGCAGGTATATACTAAGCGGTTGTTGTTAAGATTATGTTCCACAAATTCCTTTCTGGTATTGGACAGTTCTCCAAAGCGACGATTGGTGAAAATCTGAACTCTCGTCAATTGGGTTTCCCAAGTTTAGTGAAATTGGGTCTTTATTGATGAATACGAGAAAAGAGAAGTGGTCTCACCCCAATGAAATGAATGGTTACGTCATTCTCCTGAGACACGATGTTTACGTCCCGTGAGCTTTTGCAGTATCATACTATACTTGTGATCACAGTGTAAAAGGTTGAACTCTCTATTTTCTCGGTCAGCCTCAGTTTGTCGGGATATCTGTCGCTGATTCTATTCACTATGCATTCTTCCTAAAGTGCATCAGTTTTAACAATATTCAAACCAAATGTGCTCTTTTATATATTTTTACATCTCTCTCGTTGCTTCTGACAGATTGGGCAGATCTTTCCTGACGTTCCAGGTAGGTAGTAGCATCCTAACTTGGCTGACAAAATTGAATGCTGATGTTTGGCGGCAGCAATACATCAAGAGTCTTTACTACTGTGTGTGAATATTAATATCACCTTGCATTGCTCATATTGCTTGGCCTATATGCCGGGTTAGTGACCAACGACTGAACTTTGGTTCATACATTTGCTTAAACATCACCATCAATATTCCACCCATAAAATGCCTTGGATTATGTTACATTTATGGCACAAACAAAATCCGCTAACGTGAATGTAGTAGGTCTTCCTCAGCATGCACAGATTGCACACATCTCTTGCTGGTTAAAATAAATCTTCGGTTTTGTCACCTCAGCAACGTTGAATGAGACAAAAATGAGATCATATCAACTTCCTCGATTCGAGAGCGACTTGTCAACAATTAACTCCATTTGAAGCCGATACTTACGATGTTCTAACCAATTTTCCGTTTTTCTTTTCATAATCATTGCACTGTAGATTTATACCATTTCAATAGTTTCCATAGACTGTGTTTTCCCTATATTCCGTATTTCCCTTTTTCATTTTTCTAACAAAGAATTGAAAAAAAGTTGTTTTTCTTTTTGCATCGCATGAATTCTGATTTGTTTGGCTAAGTTCAAGAAGTGAAGTGAAATTTCATTTGATAGCGACGAACAATTTTATGATTTCGTTCCTTGTTGCGTGGTGGAAAAGTTTATTTTCTAAGGTGTTTTTTCGTTACTATTTCTTTTCTCTTCTTCTTTTACTTTTGAGAGTTTGAGTTTTTTCGTCTTGTTGTTGTTGTTTTATTTCAGTTATCTGTTTAGTTTTCTTCTATTTTTCAGCAGCAGCATCATGTGAAAACTTTTTCACCTGATTTATTTCAATTTTCATAATAAATGTTGACCAAAACATTTACTGCAATATAACAGTTTTATTTTTCTTGAGAACAGCAAAAAAACATTTTGAAAAGTTAGAAATGACTGAAATTGTGGGAAAATGTAGTTTGAATTTTATACGCAAAATGTACCGTACGTGTACTTTGAATAATATTCTCATATTGAAAATATTAAAGCAACGATTTCCATTTTTAATTATCCATTTTTTCGGATAGCCCCTATAGAAGGGTACCCCCAATTTTGCAGTGTTTTTTTGGGTTTTGATCTCATTTTTCGAAAGAATTCGCTGAAATTTTGTAGTTCTTATTAGGTAGCAATTCTCCCTACTAAAAATAAGATATAGGTCCACTTTTTCGGGTGTTCTGATCGAATTGGCTGCAATTTAGTACTTCGAGTTTGACTAAAAATTATAAATATAGGTCCATTTTTTCGGGTAGTCCCCAAATGCGTTTTTCAACCAAATTCTTTGCAATTTGTTTTTTTGTAGTCGTATATGGTAACAAACCTTCCTCCCAAACATTATTATTCGCCCCTTTTAGGGGTAGTCCCCATATAATTAATTTTGTTTTTCCGTTTGTAACTCATCGAAATAATCATTTCCGACCTTATATAGTATATATATTTTTGATAAGCGTAAAATTCTATGACGATTTAGCCATGTCCGTCTGTCTGTCTGTTGTAATCACTCTAGCGTTTAAACAAATTGAGAGAGATCGCCAAAATTTTGTATAGAGTCGTCTTTTGTCTGCAGGCAGGTCAAGTTCGAAGATGGGCTTTATCGATCCACGTTTAGGCATAGCTCCCATATAAGGATACCCCACAAAAAATTATAAATATAGGTCCACTCTTTCTGGTAGCCCCCATATAACGGTACCTCCTAATTTCCAGTATTTTGTTGTTGTGATCGTATTTTTCCGCCGATTTAGCTGTACTTTAGTATTTCGAGTTCTTAATGAGTACTAAATCTCTCCACAAAAAATTATAAATATAGGTCAATTTATTCGGATAGCCCCCATATAAGGGTAGCCCAATTTTCGGTATTTTGGGGTTCTTGAGCGCGTTTTTCAACCGAATTTGTTGCAATTTGGTATTTCGTTGTCGTATATAGTAATAAATCTCCCTACCAAAAATTAGTAATATTCGCCCCTTTTTTTTGGACAGTCCCCATATAACACCTTTTATACCCTTCACCACACTGCACTATAGGTCAAATGACCACTTTTTCTGTCAAAATTAATAGCGGCAACAAAATCATAGTATTCGTCATGAAATTTGGCCCAACAGATTTTTGTGTTACTTGAATCGTTATTGTTGAATTTGGAAGAAATCGGTTCAGATTTGGATATAGCTCCCATATATATTTTCGTCCGATTTTATGTAATTGGTGCACCATACTGCCAATATTAGTCCGATTTAGACAAAATTTTGCACAGAGTATTGAATTAGGTCTTGATTGGTATGTGTCAATTTTTGTTGAAATCGGTTCAGATTTAGATATAGCTCCCATATATAGCTTCGTCCGATTTTACGTAAACAGAGCACCATACTGCCAATATTGGTGCGATTGAGACAACATTTTGCACAGAGAACTGAATTAGGTCTAGATTGATATGTGCCAAGTTTTGTTGAAATCGGTCAGTTTTAGATATAGCTCCCATATATAGTTTCGTCCGATTTTATGTAAATAAGGCACCATACTGCCAATATTGGTCCGATTGAGAAAAAGTTTTACACAGAGTATTGAATTATGTCCAGATTGATGTATGCGAAGTTTTGTTGGATTCGGTTCTGATTTAGATATAGCTCCCATATATAGTTTCGTCCGATTTTAAGTAAATGGTGCACCAAACTGAAAATGTTTGCCTGATTGGGACAAAATTTTGCACAGCGTACGGAATTTAGTCGAGTTTGACATCTGTGAAGTTTTGTTGAAATCGGTCCAGATTTATATACAGCACACATATATTGTTTCGTCCTTTTTTTTTTGTAAATGGTGCACCAAACTCCCAATAATGGTCCGATTTAAACGAAATTTTGCACAGCGTACTGAATTCAGTCCAGTTTGTCATCTATGAAGTTTTCCTTGAAATCGGTCCATATTAAGATTTTTTTGTAAATGGTGCACCAAACTTTCAATATTTATGCCATTGGCATGCAATTTTCTTATAGATTTCAGAATGTCATGTGTATGGTTTTTATTGGCTCAAATATCTATGTAAATCACATTTTTTTTACCCGATTCCATGTTAATGGTCATCCAATGATGGTATGTCTCTTCCATCAACAAGATATTGTACACATTATGATTTTTTGTTTGTACCCAAAGTTGTAAAGGGTATCATATAGTCGGCCCAATCTGACTTTTTATCTTTCCTTACTGGTTGTCTTTGAAAACATTCATCTTTCTGTGAATTGTTTCCAAATTTTGCGCTAATTTTAAGCAAAATAAATGTACTATTTGCTTTAAAAACTTCTCTCTTTCATCCAAAATGTTGTCGACATCAATTTTGCTCACTACATGTTTGAAAACAGCACCAGATTTTTTCTTTTTGTTACCTTCTTTTCACCATATTTCAAAAAGGTAACGGTACTTTATATTTAGCACTAATAAATATCACGTGTCTCCATTTTAGAGTGTTCTAAATACAAAAACAACAACACGTGAAGAACGACACTTTGATTTTTTTCTATTTTGCACAGAAAAACCGGTCATTTGACCTATAGTGCACTGTGGTACAGGGTATTATGTCTTTGTGCATATGTTTGTAATAGGCAAAAGGAAACGAGATAGACACATGGTTCCAAGTTTCGAGAAAATCGGTTCAGATTTAGATATAGCTCCCATATATAGTTTCGTCCGATTTAAGATAAATTGGGCACCAAAGTCCCTCTATATCTTTCGATTTCCATGAAATTTGGCACAGAGTACTGAATTAGGTCCAGAATGATGTGTGCCAAGTTTCGTGAAAATCGGTTCAGATTTAGATATAGCTCCCATATATATTTTCATCCGATTTAAGGTAATTGGTGCACCAAAGACCCTATATATCTTTCGATTTGCACGAATTTTGGTATAGGATACTGAATTAAGTCTAGAATGATGTTGCTAAGCTTCGTGAAAAGATCCATAGTTACGCCGATTGTCACATCGTACTGATGTTATATAAATTAGTCTCTGGCAAGTTTCCCTGAAATCGGTTCGGTACATATGTAAAATATACCCAAAGTGGTGAAGGGTATCATATAGTCGGCCTAGTCCGACTTTACTACTTCCCTTACTGGTTTTTATATTAAATTAGTTATCTGATTTGTTCCGCGTTTTGGGTTTGGTTCTAAGACTCTGTTGTAATCATTTCACCTACGGAGGATATCGAGATAAAAACTAGAACGTAAGGTTCGATAATTAACTATATATGAACTATAGCCCGGAGTTAGGCCTAGTCCCTGGAGTGGACCGATATTCCCCATCTTCGAACTTCAACTAAGTTTGGAAGAAATAATAAGTTCGGATAAAATCAAAATTTTCTGAAACGGATTTGGTCCAAAGAAACATGAGTCTAGAACCAATATTTCGATGAGGCACACTTTCACTGTATCAAAGTTTATACACTCTCATTAGCCATAAGGTTGAGGGTATAAATATCCATTAAAATTGCTGAAATTTATATTTGGAGTACATCATGGTTTACATAATCAGTTTGTAGAAATGTCATTTTTTGGTCACTTTTTGTATCCTATATTTTCATCTCAAGTACCTGTCAGTATATCTATGGTGGAGGGTATCCAAAGTTCGGCCCGGCCGAACTTAACGCTTTTTACATGTGTAAATTAAAATAGTTATATTGGCCCCCCTTTAGGAATAGCCGCATATAATTTTGCAATCTAAATTGCTATAGTTTGAGGATTTTATACTCTACAATGCGTTATTAGTATCAGTCCACGCTTAAGGATTTTCAGATTTTAGGAAAAATCCCCAATAAAAATTGCTGAAATTTTGTTTTTGCAAAATAGTCAGGCTTAATCCCAGTTTGTTGTTTTTATAAAAAACAACTATTTATTTGTGGGGAATGTATGGCATTGTCCGCCGAGGGGTAAGGCAGGGAAGACTATAGTTTCGGATCTCGCCACTGATCCTCATCAGTTCCCTTAGTTTTTTGTTGGGATATTCTCCCCAGAAACCCAAACCCAAATGTCTCTTGTGACAATTCGAAGTTCTTACGTTACCAGCGATACGACCCCAATGAGAAGTTCGTTTCTTTGGCGCCTGACTTCGTGGTCAACAAGGCATTTACAGACAACTACAATACATTTCCCACTGCTATGTGTCGTCATTTTGTGACGAATGCACATAACGTTGTTGTTGGTATTGCTAGTTAAAGCAATAAACCAAACAGTATGACCGTGCCTCGTCTACAACTTCAGTAGTGTTTGGCGGGTTATTTGGGATACCATTTGTATTTTGTTTTTGCAAAATAGTCAGGCTTAATCCCAGTTTGTTGTTTTTATAAAAAAACAACTATTTATTAGTGGGGAATGTATGGCATTGTCCGCCGAGGGGTAAGGCAGGGAAAACTATAGTTTCGGATCTCGCCACTGATCCTCATCAGTTCCCTTAGTTTTTTGTTGGGATATTCTCCCCAGAAGCTATTAATAGCTGCTTTACAAAAAACCTTTCAAACCCAAATGTCTCTTGTGACAATTCGAAGTTCTTACGTTACCAGCGATACGACCTCAATGAGAAGTTCGTTTCGTTGGCGCCTGACTTCGTGGTCAACAAGGCATTTACAGACAACTACAATACATTTCCCACTGCTATGTGTCGTCACTTTGTGACGAATGCACATAACGTTGTTGTTGGTATTGCTAGTTAAAGCAATAAACCAAACAGTATGACCGTGCCTCGTCTACAACTTCAGTAGTGTTTGGCGGGTTATTTGGGATACCATTTGTATTTTGTTTTTGCAAAATAGGATCAGTGGCGAGATCCGAAACTATAGTCTTCCCTGCCTTACCCCTCGGCGGACAATGCCATACATTCCCCACTAATAAATAGTTGTTTTTTTATAAAAACAACAAACTGGGATTAAGCCTGACTATTTTGGGGTCGTATCGCTGGTAACGTAAGAACTTCGAATTGTCACAAGAGACATTTGGGTTTGAAAGGTTTTTTGTAAAGAAGCTATTAATAGCTTCTGGGGAGAATATCCCAACAAAAAACTAAGGGAACTGATGAGGATCAGTGGCGAGATCCGAAACTATAGTCTTCCCTGCCTTACCCCTCGGCGGACAATGCCATACATTCCCCACTAATAAATAGTTGTTTTTTATAAAAACAACAAACTGGGATTAAGCCTGACTATTTTGCAAAAACAAAATACAAATAGTATCCCAAATAACCCGCCAAACACTACTGGAATTGCTGAAATTGTTATTTGGCGTACATAATGGTTTACATAAATCCGTTTGTAAAATTGTCGGTATAGGTTCACTTATCGGTATTTTCCCTATATTTCCATTTCTAGTGTCTATGGTGGAGGGTACCCAAAGTTCGGCCCGGCCCACAGTGGGCGATTGGGCCTCGTTAGCGGCATTAAATCAATAAATTCTAAACGAAAAACGATATCTTCAGCCGGTTTTTTTCACAGCTCAGAAAAAAGTCATAGACTTTTTAATGACAAAAAATTATTTATTTAATTTTTTTAAATTATTTTTAATTTCTTTTTTATTTTTAACAAGTGAAAAAGCGTTAAGTTCGGCCGGGCCGAACTTTGGATACCCTCCACCATAGATAGAAATGAAAATAATGGGAACATACCAAAAAGTGGACCTATACCGACATTTCTAAACAGTGATTATGTAAACCATAATAAAGAATTCAGTAATTTTTAACGGATAATTATACACTGTGGCTAATTGAAATATCGATTCTAGACCCCATGTATCTTTGGACCAAATGCGCTTCAAAAAATTTAGATTTCATCCAAACTTTGTCCTTCTTATTATTTCTTACAATCTTAGTTCAAATTCGAAGATGGGGAATAACGGTCTACTTTGTCTGAAACCTCCATACAGGGACTAGGTCTTAATGCGGGTTATAGTTCATTATTAGAGATGGGCAGTGGGTAAATACCCAAAGGGCAAATACCCGGTAAATTGGGTAAATACCCATTTGTGGGTATTTATTTGGATATTTACTATATTGAATCGGTAATACAACATCTTACACACTATTTCCGGGTTTCTGTTATCAAATCGATTAAGAATGGATAGTTTTACGATACTTTAAAGACGTGGGTAAATACTTGGGTAAATACTCGAGTTTTTACCCAAAAATTGGGTATAAACTCATTAACTGCCGAACCACTTGACATAGGCGGCCAAAATTTTGCACACATGTTTCTAATGTCAAAGCAAATATAGAAATCCAACATGGGGTCCCTGGGTCCAAGTTTTGATATAGCCCGCGTGACAAATCAGATAACTATTAAAACGCGTAACAAATCAGATAACTAACAAAAAGGGGGCGAATATTAATAATTTTTGGTAGGGAGATTTGTTACCATATACGACTACAAAATACCAAATTGCAGCTAATTCCGTTGAAAAACGCGGTCAAGAACCCCAAAATACCGAAAATAGAGGGGTACCGTTACATGGGGGGTACCAGAAAAAATTGACCTATATTTATAATTTTTAGTAGGTTTATTTGGTACCCAATAAGAACACAAAGTACCAAATTTCAGCGAATTCTGTTGAAAAACACGCTCAAGAACCTCAAAATACCGAAATTTTTGGGTTACCCTTACATGGGGGCTGTCCGAAAAAATGGACCTATATTTATAATTTTAGTGGGGATATTTGCTACCCAATAAGAACTCAAAGTACCAAATTTCACCGAATTCGGTTGAAAAACACGCTCAAGAACCTCAAAATACCGAAAATTGGGGGGTATCCTTATATGGGAGCTATGCCTAAACGTGGGCCGATATAGCCCATCTTCGAACTTGACCTGCCTGCAGACAAAAGACGACTCTATGCGAAATTTTGGGGCTCTATCTCAATGCGACCGAATTTATGTCGTATCCATAATCGATCGATATATTAAATCATACGTTACTACTGTTATACGAGCAGACAAATTTGGTTGTTGGAAAAACCTCCTTGTAGTGTTTCCGTTGTTCGTGCTGCCAGTACCAGCCATTGCACTATAGGTCAAAGTGGCATTTTTTGTGGCCAAAAGTCATAAAATTGAAAAAATAATTGTATTTCAACCAGAATAGCTTTCTTAACTTTCTGAAAGATTAATGGAACATTTTTTTTTTTCGAAATTAACCCTTTAAGTCATTAATGTATTAACCATTTGGGGACAAAAATAATTTAATTCATATATTTGATAACATTTTATTTATATATATATATTCTTATTATTGTGAATAAATAATAAAAAATTATGGAATATCATCACATGCAGGGTCGTATGTGTTTCGAAAAGGGGGAGGGGGAGTTTATGCGATATGTTTGATGTTTGCGAATAAATTAAAATTTTTCTGTTGGATAACAAAAGTTAATGTAAACAAAAACAATTCGGGCGGTGTCGAGCACCAAGGACACCCCTCCACTTTGATACGTCTGTGACAACATATATTATTTAAATGAAGTCCGTTTCATTTTCTAAATCTAAGTCATTAAGAATATTTATATAATATGTTCTCAACATGAGATCTGTGTTCATATTTAATAGTTTGATTCTATTGATGAATTGACATCTCTGAAACAGTCGAATTTAGTTTAGAGATTTGAGAATTTTGACATTTTAACACTTCAATCATTTCAAGCTTTAAAGTTTTTACTGTTACATGCGTTTGATTAAGCTAATTGATTATTAGAGGATATTAAAGGATCTAATGTATCCAAGGCTCTAGTAAATATATCTTAGATGTTATTCTTTCGGTTGCTCTTAAGAGCGTCATATAGCAGCATCTTCTCCAAGAACCCCTAATGGAAGTACATGAATTTGTACCTTATTGGCAGTAGCAGTCATGGACAGCAAAGAATATTTCGTCAATATTAAACTAGCTGTTTCATAACAATAAGTTCGAAATATGTTTAAATCTAATGAAAACTGACATAATTAAATTAAAAAAAATTTGAGGCGAAATATAAGATTTGCCTCTACTCCAGTTATTTCAGATTCAAATTAATTTGCGTTTCAGTAAATGGTTTAACATACAAAAATGGAAATAATTAAAAAACCCGCACAAATCCGCAAAACCACATTAGGTTATTTAGATTAAGGATGGTTCAATGAACAAATATCAATTTTTATTTCAATTGCCAAACGTTGCCCACGGATTTAATGCTTTCATAACCTCAAAGTTTAAAAATTTCTGCGATCAATCTAAAGTTATGCTTATTTTAATACTATTTTTACACATACACATATGTATAGATACATTTTATGATAAAAAAATATCGAATACTTTCTTATTAATTCTATACTTATAGTTATACTTTTATTTTATTTCCACTTTAAATCTTAACAAGTAACATATCACATGAATACATTTTTTATGATATTTTAATAATACACGTTTGACAGCTTGCCATATAATGGTATAAGTGATTATGCAAAAACAAAATTCATTTTTATTTGTTTTGAAGTGTTCCTTACTCGATTGTAACTCAAAAGAAGTGATAAGACAATGTGTGAAATTCGATTTTTGGTCAGTAAAATGGTCTGTTTGACCTATAGTGCATTGGTATATCCACCAACAAATGTATTTCTTCCCTTAGCTTCTGCTGAGTACTTCTTTTATTTTGTTCGACGACATCCTTGTCAGCACCACGAGCTTGCCACTTTTGTATTGGTAGTCTATATGGAATGTATGCATGCGTGGAGATTTGATAAGCCATATTAAAATAGGTTTCCCTTAATAGGAAAGCTTTTCACCAAATTTATATCCTTCATATTTTTGGGAGTCGTGCTACAGATTCTGATTCCGATATGGCACTGAAATTGCTGATCAATTCTTAAGGTACTCACAAATGTTGGAAAAATATTTAATATTTTCAATTTCTCTGCGAGACAAGTCTGCCGATTCTTTCCCGCAAAGTAATTTAATGGGTCGACAATATCGGATAGAAGAAAGCCGATTGTTTTTCCATATGGTCGGTCCTTTCTGCACTATCAATGGTACCATACAAATTTGTTTCGCACAACGCAGTTTGTCGTAGCATGGATATATATCGGCGTTTTGCTCTTTAGCGGCTCTATAGCGAGGCCCAATCGCCCACTGTGCGGCCGAACGTAATGATTTTTTCACTTGTTTTTAGTTAAGTTGAACCGGTATTTGTATATTAATAAATTTCTTTAAATAAATTCAAAGATACAACTGTCCATTCCTAGATTTTGGTAATATTGGAGCAAAATACAATCGGATAAATAAAAACGTCGTTTTTCGTACCGGTATGCCTCCACAATCGGTTGGAACTCTTATACTCATACGTTCGATTGAACAACGAAGGAGGTTATTCTCAGTGAATCCTCATTCTAAGCTGTCTGCTAGTTTATAGCCAATTCCGTTGAAAAACGAGCGCATGACCTCAAAAAAAATTGAGAGGTAGATTTATATAGAGGCTATTGTAAAATTTGGACCAGTATTGATCATTGACAATGCGAGCACTCACACAGCTCCGAAAGATCTACGGGCCGATCTGCGTCGACGGTGAATATCGGCGTCGAATGAAACACGAGCTCTACAATCTATACGCAGACATCGAAATAGTCAGTCGTATTGAGCTGCAGCGACTACGGTGGCTAGGCCATGTTGCGCGGATGAATGAAAATGCCCCAGCTCAAAAGCCATATAAAAACGAGCCTACTGATGGTTCCCGAATTAGATGGAAAGACCAAGTAGAAAACAACATCTTGGAACGTGGTCTTCCAAATTGGTGGATTTGCGCACAAGACCGACGTGCTTGGAAATCTTTTATAAGCTTGGCTTATGGAACAACCGTTCTATAACAAGCCATCTAAGTAAGTAAGTAAATCGGGTACTTTTTATACACTTAAAAAAAGCATTATTGCAAAATTCATTATGAATTAAATAATAATTATTAATGATAAGGTAATTATCTCAATTTCTCCTTGAACATTAGTTCTTCATAGCAATAAAAATACACATTTAAAAGTTCGACGGAATTTGTGAGACGGTTATCTTTGGATATAACCTCAAGAAAAGAGCGGGGACTAGCTGTGGTATAAGGCCTACATGCCCGGAAACTATCAAGAAAGTCCTTTTATTTCTGAAAAGGATCGGAAAACTAGATTGACTCTCGTAAAAGATAATATTAATTGGAATTCGATCCAGTGGAGAAATGTTATGTTATCGGATGAATTAAAGTTTAATATTAAAGGCTAAGACACAAAAAATATCATGAGAAAGTCAATAAATGAAGTGATCAAGCCACATTTTTGCAAGGGAAGCATTGAGAAGGTCCAATAATGGCGTTTTGCTGTTTTTCTTTTTGTGGAGTTCGATATATTTACGACATTTATAGAGTAACGGAATCAGACTGTTTTAATCAAATGTGTTGGAAAACTCTATGGTTCCCTTTGCTGAAGAAAATATACCGTTTGTTTGGGGTTTCCAGCTTGACAATAACCTCCAATCATATATCAAAACATGTCAAAGTTTGCTTGCGGGAGTCAAAAATCAAGATTTTATAGTTGCCAGTATTACCATCATATATTCACCCTAAAGAAAAATCTTTGTAGTATCCTATATAACAAAATAAAAAAAGAATTTCACAAGCAAATAGGCACAACCTCTTGCCAGGATGCGAGGGATAGTACACCCAAGGATCAAATAAAGCATCAATGTTTCATATGTGCGCTGCCGGAATCAAAAATAATGGCTATGCTGCAGCCTGACACTATTAATACAAATTGGTTAATTAATATACCACAATAGTTTTTTACTCAAACGTTTGATATTTATTTACTTATTTCCGCAATGAGAGTGATTTGTTGTTTTTATAAACAACAACAACTTTATTAGTGTATGTATCCGCCGAGATGTAAGGCAGAGAAGACTATAGTTTCGAATGTCGCCACTGATCCTCATCACCACCACTAAATTCAGTACCAGTTAATACCAAAAACTTCTTTCTAACTTTCCGTCAATAAACCACATTTCAAATTTAGTTCATTTTCTATTTAATTTGCTGTAAATTTATTACTTAAAAATTCGAGTTTCTAAAGTCCGAAATATCAGGATTCAACCAAATCCAAATTGTTTCACATTTGGAACTTCTCATGCTCATAAGTAAACATTTCTAAAACTTCATCAATCCTACATTGTAATAACAATCTTAATTCCACCAATGTCCAAATAAGTACGAATTTCCAAATGCACCTCAATCCTGCTTTCAAATAGTGATCGTAAGTCTAAATTTAAGAATTCCAGATCTGCCTGTTCATTAAAAACCAAATTGTACCAGATTTGGTACCATTCTGTACTTTTCGTACCCACATTCCAAACCTATCTTAATATTCTAAACCTGATTTCAAATAGTAATCGTAAGTCCAAATATAAGAATTCCAGTTCTGTCTATTCACCAAAATGTATCAGATTTCGTACCATTCTGTATCCATATTCCAAACCTATATCAATCATACACTCCCACAGTAACCTAAGTTGCATCTTTCAGGATTCGAGTTCTACCCGTTAACCAAAGTCCAAATTGTACCAAATGTTGTGCGTTTCGTACCCATAAGTACGAATTTTCTAAACTACTACCTTAATTCCAAAACTACCTCCATGTCTCAATCCTAGACTCCAACTATAATTTTAATTCCAATTTTTGGGATTGCCGCTCAAACAAAACGAATTGTACCATATTTAGTACCATTTAGTGCTTCTCGTATTCATAAATACGAAATTCCAATAACTTTCATTCCAAACTTAAGTTTTCCATGTCAATCCGTTCACTTCAATCTAAATTGTACCAAATTTAGTACACATAACGACGAAATTTCAAAACTACCGACATATCTCAATCTTGTACTCCAACTATAATTTTAATTCAAAATTTCAGGATCTCAGCCTATCCGCTCATACAAAAAAATTTGTAAACTATTTGGTATCATTTAGTACTTTTTCCCATTTAGTAATTTTATTCCAAAATTCTAAAGTCCAGCTCAATCTGTTCACACAAAATCAAGTTGTACAAAATAAAGTACCATTTAGTACACATAAATACTATGCTTCCGTATCTTAATTCTATACTCCAACAGCAACCATTATTCCAAATTTTAGGTCTCCAGCTATCTCCGTACATCCAAATCCAAATTGTACCAAATATAGTGTCATTAAGTACTTTTCGTACACATCAATACGAATTTCCAAAGATAGAGACATGTTCAACAGCAATCTGAATTCCAAATTTTATGTTTTTAGCTCTATCCGTTCAAGCAAAATCAAAAATGTTCTAAATTTTGTACCATTTAGCACTTTTAGTACCAATAAGTACGAATTTCCAAAACTACCTCAATCCTACACTTCAACAGTCATTTAATTCCCAATTTGAAGACTCCAGCTCTATCTTTTCACCTAAATCCAACTTGCTCCAAATTTAGTACTATTATGTACTTTTCGTACACATAAGTACAATTTTTTATATCTACCTCGATCCTGAACTCCAATAGTAGTCCTAATTCCGATTTTCATCTCTATACACTCAACTAAATGCAAATAGCACGAAATTTAGTACCATTTTGCACTTTTTATACACATAAGTACGAATTTCTTAAACCATTTCCATACATCAACGCCACTTCCCAACCTTCATTTGGTATACAATTTAAAGATTCTAGCTATATATGTTCAAAAAATATACAATTAGAACTAAATTTAGCAATGTTTAGTACTTTTAGTACACTTATAGGTCGAATTTCCAAAAACCCTTTTGTTCAGCTTTCAAACTTTCCACTTTCAGTGACCCACATTCCAAATTTCAAAATTCTAGCTCTTCGCGTTCGCCTAATATAGAGGGTACCATATATGGTACATTTTAGTATTTTATTTCGGAAAAAAATACTATAACTTATATTTTTTTAAACAAGTTAAAGACTTTTTATTCAGTTTGTAGTTTCAGTTGCTTGAGTTTTAGCCACCAAGTTTCATATTTTCAGTATTTTGCATGTCTTTGCTTGATCCGCATTGGACGATAAAACATATTTTGTGCGGAAATGAACTGCAATAAATCAAACCGATTTCACCATATTTTCGTACAACAAAATTTTTACTACCCCTGCGACGCCATAATTGTCTATTCATAATTATTTTTATTGACTCTTGGGTCCTGTAACATTTAATAGAATTGGGGTTAATGCACTAATATCTATTTGACATGACTTTTTGATTACAAGCCTGTATTCTGCGTAATCAGGAAGTTGTAAAAATCATACATTTCTTATTTTGTTACAATAGCATTTCTCTCCCATTCTCTCCTTATTTGTGTGTTTTGATTTCCTTGTAGACATCGTCATCATGTCAACACAATTACAAGCAATTGACCAATTTCTTATCTGCAATTTTTTGTTTTTGTTCTTTTGCCAAACATCAAAGTTCCACTTCGCATAATTACGCACAAATTGCCATTAGCTAAAACCAGGAAGATTCCGCACAAACATCTCTTCCTCGCTTGCCATTCATTGTCCAAGTGGAGGATATCAGAATATCAGCAACACAACAAAGTTCAACAATTAGATTTCCTGTCAGCATTGATGTTCATTACTTTAATTATGTCTTTTTAATTGGATTGCTGATAGACGGACGACTGTTGTAGCTGTAAATGTAGCTCGAGCTGTAACTGAAGCTACTATGTATATGTACGGATGACAAATATTTAGCTCTTTGTTGGCTGGTTGGTTGGATGTTCCGGCTAACTAGGGTCCACCTACCTATCTTTACCTTGTTATGACGACGATGAACATTTGCATTTGTCGCCTCCAGGTGGTTTTGGTGACGTCGCAAACAGCTGAAATTTTCTAAAGAACTTTGGATGTGGACACTGATGATGGTGATGATGAGAACGAGACTGCTGCTGCTGATGGAAGGGGGTGATGAAACCTCTGTCTGATATTCTTTCATTTGCTAAAGTAAAACAATAAATGCTTAACATAGTTCCTTCGTCCCCACTCTCTGGTAAGCAGTACTCCTTCCTAATACAGACATCCGGTTGGGACATTAAACTTATATCTGAAGTGGGTTTTTATGGTTATTGCACAAAATGCCAATGACAATTATAATGATAAGAACGCTACGTAACGGAAATTGTAATGAACTTATTATTACTGCTTTTTATTCTTCTGGTTGTTGAGGTTGTTGTTGTATTTGTGGCAATTGGCCTTTTCGCTGTGGCTGTGGTTGTTTTGGCATAACAACATCGACATTTGGCCGCCAGGCAAAAATTGTATTAGAGCCGAGTAACAAGAATGACATGAAACATGTAATGAAAGATATTCAAACAATTGAAAGACTTTTACCTAAATACGTTGTATAATGAAAATTAATTGACATTTTATTTGATGTTTATCTTTTTTTTTGGTATTTTGATTAGTATATTCGAGTTAAGTAATTCAGTCAAATAATTTATCTAAGAAAGCTTGCCAAAAATGATTACATCGGCAATACTCTGTATATGACGTGTAGTACGGAGGTGTGTGTATGCATCGATTTGCCTTGAACATAAAAATTTGATATGAAGTAAGAAATTAGATTCGTGTCACTCGGGACTAGATATATGTTGCACCTACCTACTATGTATATAAGTCCTTGAAAAATATCTTTTTAAATTCTACTCTGGAAAAATATCTTCAAAAATCTAAATCTTGTGTAAGTCTATAAAAAATATTTAAAAAGTCCGCACCATGGACGCCATGAAAGTCCTTAGAAAAAATGTTTTCAAAAATCCACGACTTGGGTAAGTCTTTAGAAAAATATTTTCAAAAATCCACGACTTGGTAAGTCCATAGAAAAGTATTAAAGTATCCACGCCTTGGTTAAGTGCGTAGAAAATATTTAAAAATATCCACGCCTTGGGTAAGTGCGTTAAAATTATTTAACAAATCGACGCCTTGGGTATGTCCTTAAAAAATACTTTCCAAAATACAAGCCCAGGGTAAATCTTTAAGAAAATATTTTAAAAAAATCCATATCTTGGGTAAATCTTAAAGAAATCCACTCCATTTGTAAGTCTTTAAAAATATTTTAAACAACCACGCCTTTGGTAATTCTTTAAAAATATATTAAGAAACCCAAGACTTTGGTAAAATTTAAACCCCCATACCTTTGGAAAGTCGTTAAAAATATTAAACCAGTAAGGAAAGTAGTAAAGTCGGACTGGGCCGACTATATGATACCCTTCACCACTTTGGGAATATTATACATATGTATCCTAAAAGACGTCGACCTTTTGAAGGATCATTGACATGCAATTGAACTTAACATAAATATATAATCTTAATCTATATCTAAACCGACTAACATTAATCCCTACACATGTCATTGTGTGACCTAGGTACTGTTTAGCACACATCATTCTAGACTTAATTTAGTACGCTATGCTAAAATTCGTGCAAATCGAATGATTTTCAGGGACATTGGTGCACCATTTACCTAAAATCGGGCGAAACTATATATGGGACCAATATCTAAATCGGAACAAATTTTCACGAAACTTACCACAAGTCATTCTACACATAATTCAGTACGTTATGCCAAAATTCGTGCAAATCGAATGATTTTCAGGGACATTGGTGCACCATTTACCTAAAATCGGGCGAAACTATATATGCGAGCTATATCAATTTTCACGAAACTTACCACAAGTCATTCTACACATAATTCAGTACGCTATACCAAAATTCATGCAAATCCAATGATTTTCAGGGACTTTGGCGTACCAATTACCTAAAATCGGGCGAAACTATATATGGTAGCTATATCTGAATCTGAACCGATTTTCCCGAAACTTAGCACACATTATTCTAGACTTAATTCAGTACGCTATGCCAAAATTCGTGCAAATCGAATGATTTTCAGGAACTTTGGTGCACCATTTACCTAAAATCGGGCGAAATTATATATAGGAAACTTACCACACGTCATTCTACACATAATTCAGTACGCTATACCAAACCGATTTTCACGAAACTTACCATACGTCATTCTACACATAATTCAGTACGCTGTGCCAAAATTCGTGCAAATTGAATGATTTTCAGGGACTTTGGTGCACCATTTACCTAAAATCGGACAAAAATATATATGGGAGATATATCTAAATCTGAACCGATTTTTTCCCAATTTCAATAGGGTTCGTCCTTGGGCCAAATAAGTGACTTGTGCCAAATTTCATTCAAATCGGATTATAAATGCGACCTGTACTTTGTTTACAATTTAATATCAACGGACGGACGGACATGTATAAATCGACTCAGAAAGTGATTCTATGCATATTCTCAAAAGGAACCGTCGGTCTATCTCGATTACGTTTGCCTGTTACAAACATATGCACAAAGACATAATACCCTGTACCACAGTGTGGTAAAGGGTATAAAAACAAGCCTTGGGTAAGTCCTTAAAAATATTTTTAAAAGTCCACACCTTAAAAAGTTCAACTATCCACGCCTGGGATAAGTATCTAAAAAATATTTTAAAAAACTACGCCTTGGGTTAGTCCTTAAATATATTTTAAAAAATCAAGTCATTGAAAAATATTAAAAAAATCCAAACATTTAGCATGTCCTTGCAAAACTATTTATAAAAAATATTAAGTTAAATATATAATATCCCAAAATATTTTTTTTTTAAATGCACTACCATAGGTAAGTCCTTAAACAAATATTTTAAAAAATCTACGCAATTATGAAGTCTTCGAAAAAAATCTTAACCGTTAAGAAGTTTTTTTAGGAAGTTTATTTTTAATAATTCACGCCAAAATGCTGGCATTTAGAAAGTGCTTGAAAATAAATTTTTAAAAAATCCGCGACTTTAGTAAGTGTTTAAAAATCCTATTTTAGAAAAATTGAAAAATATAAAAATTGCCAAGAAACAAAGACCAATCAATTCCCCCGGACGCTCGATATAGCTTTCATCAGCCAGTTCTAGTCGTCTTATGATTAAAAAAGAAGAAGAAAAATATAACTCATCAATATTCGAAAAAAGTGAAAAATCCTAACGATGTAACTCACATTACAGCCTTCCTTTATAATCCTGCATACACATATATTTTTCATTACTAATTTACAACCACATATAAATATGGACAATTTATTGTCAGATACCATCATCATCGTTGTTGGCAATCTGAAGATTAATGTTTCTTTCTCTCCTAATGACAGAAGTTTTCATTGGCAATTAGTTATAGAGATGCCATCATCATCAAATTTGACAAAATCCAAGGAAGGAAAATCTAATGGTGGTAGATTGCGTCATTAGGCTAGTGCATACCAAAAACACACACACACACTCCCATACATATAGATTGTTTATATCATTTATTATGGCAATTGGTAAAGAAATACGACGCCTGAAATATGTGTGGCCTTTGAATTTCAATCATTTATTTAAAGAGGAATAAATAATCAGAAATTGTTTGACGGTAGTGAGATAAGACCGAAAAACAATTTATTATAAATTCGAAGACTGCTGTCGTATTTGTTTTAGTTTTTTTTTTACTTTACAAGAAGTGGTATATATGTTAGAATGTACTGTTGTTTGATGTAGTAATGTAAATAATAACAGCCTGTTTCACTAAGACGATCGAAGATATATTCGAATGGTAGTCACACGAATTTGAATCAAAAAGGGTTATTGTAATTTCGATTTACGTCGAAATTTTAAAAAATACAAAATTTATCTTATATTCTTATAATAGGGTCGATAAATGAGAATGGACCCTATCGGACCCTACCCTGGAACAGTTCCGAATTTGAAAACATTATTTCGGACATACATAGCTATGATATGAACTAGGATAAATGTAATCGGACAAGATCTTTCACATTTTCCAGCTTTGTTTTTGGTCAAAAATGTGCGATTTTATAAAAAACTAGCCAAACCCGTGGCGCTTCGCTGCCCCTAATAAAGTGATTGACATAGGATAGTTCACGTAGAAAACTTTTTATCGTAGCAGCAGGTTAATGGATTAGTATATTTGATTCGAATCAATAGATTTAAAAAAAAATCTTTTTAAATAATCTTTGACTAACAGTGGTCATATCGAAAACAAAATTGGCTTGACGTGTTTTAATCAGTTGTAATAGTACCACACACAAATATATTTGCTTCAATATTCACATGTTGTTCATTAATCGTTCAAAAGCTAATACAATCCTTCATTTCCATTTCCACCAACCCTAATATCTGCATTCTCAGCTGTTTCCCATATGGTTGGCATGCCTTTGTCTCTCTGAATAATATAGCATAGGTCCCTGCTAGTTAGGTTTGAATTTTGTACCTTTAATTGTTTCATTACCTTAGTATTTTTAAGAAACCTAGATCAAATTAGTTAGTCGTTTCATCAATACATCCTCGAAATAGTAGTTTTAGCCATATCAGTTTGGTCAACTAAACTTAATTTCTGGTAATGGACACATTTTGTTTTCATGTCATCTATGATGATAACCCACCACAGATTTCAGTTTTATATAACTTTGAATCCGCATTTCGATTTTAGATTTATCTCATATATGCATACTTTTATTGAATTCATAGTCATTTTCTCCAATAATTGTAGAGTTATTCAAATTCAAAAAAGTTACAAAATTGAAATGTTTTTTTTTACAAACAGACAAAATGTAAAAATTATAATGTCAATAATTTTTTTAATTTTACACAATTTTTATTCCAATATGTGATGACAATGGAGGGACTAAAAACAGCTGACGTTAGTGGAATTACTGAATTGGTGGTTATTATCATTACTGATAACGTCATAATAAGAATAAAAATTATGAATCCAAACTTCTTGATTTGGACTAATTTTTTACTTCCTGGTCGTTTAAGATTGGATCTGTAATTATCTGAGTATAACACACACTTTCATGAGCCGATATATTCGAGATATTGAGATATATGCATAAAAAATAAATATTAGTCCAGAGGTATAGCAACTGTTGATGCTATCGACATCCCGGAATTTTGGAAGCTTATCTTGCCTATCTAACTTCAATGCGATGGCATGACTGACTGGGAAATTTTCTGTGCAGTCTATTCAGCGATGTTTTTGTCTATTTCATATGTATAGACAAATTTAGTGCAGTGGGGAGTACATTACCACGCCAATTTTTATAGGGATGATACGTATTTGTAAGAAAGATAGTCAGAGAAATTTTGAAGTGGAAATCTGTAAACCTTTTTAAGATATACGAATAGAATAGGTATATTATTTAATATGTGTGATTACTTTTGATGACATAAGTCCGCATCCACGCTGAATTTTAGAATTTTATCTAGCCTATTTTACTTCTATCGGATAGCATGAAGTACTGTAACAATCTCAGTGAAATCTGTTTAGCGGGTTTTGACTCTTCAAACAAAACTTTTTTATTCTCTATATGTAGGTTATTTAAGCATATATCTCCAATCGTACTGCGCTCATTTTTGAATGGACGACGTATATACCCCTACGTTATTCAGACAGATTTTGAAGACGGTATCTGTAACCGTTCTTAAGATATACATGTTCAGAAATTTTGAGGTATGTTCACTATTGATGATATAACTGTTCATCCACGCGGAATTTTTAAAGTTTATCTAGCCTATGCTACTTTAGGGGCATGTCATGACATACTGTGTAAATCTCATTAATATCTGTTCAGCGATTTTTGCGCCTATCGGTAACATACAAACAATTTTTTTTTTCTATTTTATATATACAGTGAGTGTAATAAGTATTTTGCCTCAATACAAATTCGACAAAATCCTAATATATATGCCTAAAGCCAGCATACTAAAGATGTAAAATGAATTATGAATGATGGGATATGTTTGTGGACATATTTAGATCTTATTTCTGCAAGAATCACTGCGAATGACCTATTGGTCACGAAGATATCGGCCAAAATCTATACCAACCCAAAAATGATTATCACAAAAAAGTATTTTGCTTTTTATTATTATTTTTGAAAAAATCATTATATAACACACGCTTTGTCTTTTTATAGTTACCATTGCGAGTAACCACATACTAAAAGCGATTTAGCGACGATTCCAATAAACCACGGCATTTTTTCGCGAATATATTCTCACATTTACGTTCAATACATTCTCCAGCAATATTTCATTTAATATTTGGCAATTTCTCGTTCTAATCTCAAAATGAGAGTATTAAATATGGTGGTCGCGGCTTCAAAACATCCCAAATAAGTTTAGAATAATAAAAAGGATATGTAGATAGTTTTTTTTAAGGCAATGACAATCAAATTAGTTGTAGAAAATTAACATATTTTGAGAATTGTCCATAATTGACAATTTCGTAAAGATATAAGCTGCCTATTTTCTCCCAAAATATGTTCAAAAAGAACTACGAAACATAAAGGTTCGATATAAAATGTGTGGAAATGCTAATATCTTTCTAAATATATTTTGCAACATTTTCGCGATTTTTTCTCAAAATGTTCTTTCATTAAAACCTTTCCACTTCAATTACAGACTACTAATAGAAACTTGAAGTCAAATCGGTCCAGCCGTTTCTTTGTACATTGTACAAGGTACATATAAATCATTCGATAGCAAGAACTACGAATTGGATTTAGCCATCTATATAATTCTATACTTTCGCCCTTATGTGTTGCAATTACATAAGATCTGCGTCGATAAAGATGTTAGAAAAAATTCTCTTTTTGAAATGAATGGTCGTAGGAAGGTGTGCTGTTAATAAAGAAATATAATGTCAGTCAAGTGTCCGCCGATTGTGTAATAAGCCCTTTGTGTAATTTATATAGGTCAATATTAATTAATACGACGTTTTGTGAAAATCGGTTCAGATTTAGATAGAGCTCCCATATGTAGTTTCGTCCGATTTTTGGTAAATGGTGCACCATATACATGAGATAAAATTGTAGACAGCGATCTGTGCTGCAGCATACCAAACGGATGCTTCATTGGGTCCAGATTTACATACAGCTCCACATACATTATTTTGCTCGATTTCATAGAAATGGTATACAAAATAATCGGATAGATTTACAATTTTTTAATTGGTTCAAATATCTATGTAGATCACTCATTTAGTTTCGCCCCGTTACATTTCAATGGTCTGTTGTATGTATCCAAAGTGGTGAAGGGTATCATATCGTAGGAAGTTGTGCTGTTAATAAAGAAATATAATGTCAGTCAAGTGTCCGCCGATTGTGTAATTTATATAGGTAAACATTAATTTATTCGACGTTTTTTGAAAATCGGTTCAGATTAAAATAAGCTCCCATATATAGTTTCGTCCGATTTTTGGTAAATGGTGCACCATATACACGAGATAAAATTGTAGACAGCGATCTGTGCTGCAGCATACCTAACGGTATATGCCACGGTTGCTTCATTGGGTCCAGATTTACATACAGCTCCACATACATTATTTTGCTCGATTTCATAGAAATGGTATACAAAATAATCCGATTGACATACAATTTTCTTTAATTGGTTCAAATATCTATGTAGATCCACATTTAGTTTCGACCCATTACATTTCAATGGTCTGTTGTATGTATACAAAGTGGTGAAGGGTATCATATAGTCGGCCTCGTCCGACTTTTGGGCATTTCATACTGGTTTTTAGTTCGCATTGTGTATCACATATTCTTACCATAAACAATAATTTTTAGTTCACTATTTTGGATCGCCCCCATACAAAAGTACTAATGTTGGTTTTTCGGAGATTTTAGGCTCGATTGACTGTAATTTAGTATTTCGAATTTCTATTTTAGTTTCAAATGTGTTTTAATACCCCTAACCACACTCTGGTACATGGTATTATGCCTTTGGGCATATCTTTGTAACTTAATGTGTATCACCCTTTATGTCGATTTATGGTATTTATCATCCGAATGAGACGAAATGTAATCAAACCAAACTGGAGCGTTATGTTCTGCCTAAATCGGTTCAGATTACGTTAAGGCCCAAATTATATATTATTATCTTTCGATTTGCACGAAATTTAGCATAGCGTACTGAACTATGTCTAGAATGATGTATGAAAAGTTTCCTGAAAATCTGTTCAGATTTAGATATAGCTCATATATATATTTTCGTGCGATTTAATGTAAGTGGTCCAAAAGTCCCAATATATCTTTGGATTTGCACGAAATTTGACATGGCGAACTAAACTATGTCTAGAATAATGTGTGTAAAGTTTCCTGAAAATCTGTTCAGATTTAGATATAGCTCATAGTTCATTTGTCTGATTTAATGTAAATGGTGTACCAAGTTTTCAATTTGCACGAAATTCGGCATAGCTAACTGAATGATGTGTGCTAAGTTTCGTGAAAATCAGTTCAGATTTAGATTTAGGTACCACATATAAATTTTCGTCCGATTTAGGAAAACTCCTAATGTTTGTCCGATTGACACGAAATTTTTCACAACGTAATATATATATATATATATATACGGGTGTCTGATTGATATTATATTTTTAACAGTGCGGTATACTGAATAGCATGTATCAAGTTTGCTATAAAACGATTTCCTTAAATTTATCCCATTTTACGCACACGACTCTAAATCAGCCCGAATGAAATTAAATTTACCATAGGTTGCAGAAAGACATATGTATGTTCATTCAAGGTAACATTGACATGAAATTGGTAGGATACATATGTACAATATATATATATATATATATATATATACTCGGAACAGTCCAGCTTTACTACATTCCTTATTGGTTATTACTACCATTGTTACAACAGAAATAAGCAACAGCTAAAACATCCCAATCATAGTTGTCAATCAAATTCCTAAGGAGGCACAACACATCACAATTGGACAATAATCAAATATCATCATCTATCGTCTGCTGGAGTCTGTGGAGCCAAATAGCTACTGGAAAAACTCTTAATTTATTACTACTAAAAAACGAAGTCTGTGATAACTGAACAGTTCACTCAGTTCTTTGGTTGCTCGAACATTTATGGCTGTCATTCAATGGAAAAGAAGTTGGCAAGGAATTATGCACAAAGTCCACGTTGCGAGAAAAAAAATGAATACATATTTGTCAGATGTTACATAAAAACGACATAGGAGATACACATATACACGAAAGCCTCACTAAAACATTGCTATCGATGTTGACGACGATGATAATGATGAATGATGGGGCATCACCGATTCGATTGAAATGCAATTTGTGATTTCTTTTTCGTTTTTTTTTTTCTGGGCTATTCTTCTGCAATCTTTTTGGATTTTTATGATTTTCGTGCGTATGGAGAATGTAAAAAAATTAAGACACTCTCCTGAGGCAGATTTAGTACAGGCTTACAATTGTAACCAACTTGCCAATTTTCATTATACAAGAGGAAAAAATAAAATGCCATTTTACTGTAACGGAATACGATTGAATGTCAAAAAAAAAAAAAAATAATGAATCTTCCGGCAACATAGGGTAATCAGTTTTTCAAAAGAACTATACTCACTATAGAATCCCCTTCCATCATGAAGGGGTTATGTCAGAACGTAGACCCCATTTGTATTATCATCCAACGAAAGTACCAAATTATGTACAGTAAAATTTAAAGTCGGGAAATTCGACTAGGACCTTCAATATATGAAAAATGGTAATATTCTGTGGAAAACCCTTATCCACTAACCCAGAATGTCAAACATGAACATATATTGAAAAATTTTTACTATGATGCCCTTTGTCCTCCAAGAACCCAAAAATTCCCAAATCAATGCCTTCAGAATGCAAACAAAAAATTTCTGGTCACAAGAACAAGTAACTTGTAGGCAACGGTTAAGTAAGTCTCAAACCCCGGAAAGGTAGAAGACAGAACGACCGTCACATTTAATATGCGTGATAAATCCGAAGAATATTAAACCGGAATATTATTCAAGTGGTCCAGAGCGTTGGGCTCGGGGGAAGTATACAAGATTTAGCCTTTAATTTTTCATCGGCCACTCACAGAATGGTCCTGGATTGATTTCACTACTCCTCCCATCGTCGAGAATCAGTTTTCCATTAGCCCAATATCAACATGGACACCGTAATATGCACAGTAATAAGATGACATTGCAGGCCATTTCTAAACATATTAGTAGAGAACTGACGTAAAACAGGTCATGTAACTGAATATTTATGGTGACTTTTGACCTATCAGGCCTTAGATGCGTCAATTATGTGAAGATTTTCAACCGTCTTAGAAATTAACAGTAAAAATGTTTAAGTGGAATTCCAAACAAGGAAGTGGAAAACAAATAGAAAATTAACTAAGTTTGGGAGATTTCCCCGGAATTGTTAAACCTCTGTTTCACATAGATATCATAACATATGCTGATGATTTTACGGTCATATCGTCGGGTTCTATAGTTGATGAAATACTCGTTTGTGATAGGATAAACGTCTATATATTTGAGAAATATGAAAATATCTGCCACCAAATCTGCAGACACACTGTTCACCAGTTGAACGGATGATATGAAACTCCCGTTTAACAGAATGGTCGATGGAGTACAGTTACCGACCACTACTCCTGGATATTGTTATTTGCGATAAGATTAGAAGTAAAACCAAGGTCCTCAAGTTTACCATCGTCATAAGGAAGCTAAGATTATACCCGGCAATGAACGTGATGATTTAGATACAGTACAAGCATGGGTATAATCCTTCTATAGGTACGTCACGAGAGATATTCATGGTATAGAGGAAGAGAGAGGTCCATAGATACAAGCGTAAACTTCTACATCAACAAGTCTATCAGGCAAGTCAGAATAACACCCATATAAAAGCTACACTAAGGCCATCAACCATCCATAACAACAGACAAGAAGCAGTTGTGTAGACAAACACGGGCACGGCTTGATGCCCATCTTGTGGACTTGAACCACACCTAAGCCTACTTACTCACTTGTCCCCAAAATTTCCTATAGACACAGTTCATACATGTTGTAACCTCCCTTATACCTTTCACCACACGGGGGTACAGGGTATATGTTTATAACAGACAAAAGAGAACGAGATAGACATATGGTTCCTTTGAGAATATGCATAGAATCACTTTCTGAGTCGATTTATGCATGTCGGTCCGTCCGTTTGCCTGTCTCTTCATGTTAAATTGTAAAAAAAGTACTGGTCGCATGTATGATCCGAATTTGATGAAGTTTGCCACAGCTCATTTTTTGGCCTAAGGAGGAACCCTATTGAAATTGAGAAAAATCCGTTCAGATTTAGATATAGATCTCATATATATTTTCGTAGATTCTAAGTAAATTACTCACCTACGACCCAAATTTGGGCCGATTGCCGCAAAATTTTGAACAACGTACTGATGTTACTATAACATAATGTGTGTCAAGTTTTGCTAAAATCGGTTCAGATTTGGATATAGTTTATATACCCTTCACCACACTGTGATGCAGGGTATTATGTCCTTGCGCATATGTTTGTAACAGCAAAAATAATCGAGATAGACACATGGTTCCTTTTGAGAATATGCATAGAATCACTTTCTGAGTCGATTTATGCATGTCCGTCCGTCCGTCTGTAGATGTTAAATTGTAAACAAAGTACAGGTCGCATTTATGATCCGATTTGGATGAAATTTGCACAAGTTACTTATTTGGCCCAAGGACGAACCCTATTGAAATTGGGAAAATCGGTTCAGATTTAGATATAGCTCCCATATAGATTTTCGTCCGAGTTTAATTAAATGGGGCACCAAAGTCCCTCTATATCTTTCGATTTGCGCGAAATTTGGCACCAAGTACTGAATTATGTGCAGAATAATGTGTGCCAAGTTTCGAAAAAATCGGTCCATATTTGGATATAGCTCCCATATATATTTTCGTCCGATTTAAGGTAAATGGTGCACACAAAGTCCCTACATATCATACGATTTGCATGAAATTTTCCATAGAGTACTGAATTAGGTGCAGAATGATGTGTGCCAAGTTTCGAGAAAATCAGTTCAGATTTAGATATAGCTCCCATATATAGTTTCGTTCTATTTAAGGTAAATGTTGCGCCAAAGTCCCTAAATATCTTTCGATTTGCACGAAATTTGGCATAGTGTACTAAATTGAGTCTATAATAATGTGTGCTATGTTTTGTGAAAATCGGTTCAGATTTAGATATAGCTCCCATATATATTTTCGTCTGATTTAATGTAAATGGTGTACCAAAGTCCCTATTTATAATTCGATATGCACCAAAGTCCCTATTTATCACTCGATTTGCAATTTTGCACAGCATAGTGAATTATGGCTAGAACGATGTGTGTTAATTTTCTTGAAAATCGGTTTAGATTTAGATATAGCTCCCATATATATTTTCGCCTGATTTAATGTAAATGGTGTACTAAAGTCCCTATATATCTTTCGATTTTCATGAAATTTGGCATAGCGTAATGAATTAGGTCTAGAATGATGAGTGTTAAGTTTCGTGAAAATCGGTCCAGATTTAGATATAGCTCCCATATATATTTTCGTCCGATTTTATGTAAATGTTGCACTAAAGTCCCTGAATATCCTACGATTTCCATGAAATTTGGCATACCGTAGTGATTTAGGTCTAGAATGATGTGTGTTTAGTTTCGTGAAAATCGGTCGAGATTTACATATAGTTCCCATATATATTTTCGTCCGATTTAATGTAAATGGTGTCGTCCGATTTTACACAAAATAAGAATAACCTAGAAATTGGATATAGAATGACCTAGAAGTTGGATATAAATGCTTCATCAAGGTGGGTTCAATCGGTACAAAATTTTGTACTACGTACTGAAGTTACTATAAGTTAAGTATAAGTAAGTTTAGTTGAAATCAGTTAATTTTTAAATTAATTTACATAATTTTGTCCCTGGTCCTTCAAAAATTTGAAGTCTGTTAGGATTTAATCGTTAGATACCACTTTGAGTACATATAGTCATATAGTCGGCCCGTCCGACTTTACTACTTTCCTTACTGATTATAAATATTTTCGTCCGATTTAAAGAACTTCTTATGTTTGTAAGATTGACACGAAATTTTCCACAACATACAAAATTGAGTGTAGAATGATGTTGTTACGTTTTGTAGGAATGCAACCATAGTCCATATATTTTTTCGATCGACTTCATGTTGATTGGGCTCCAAATAATTAACGGATGACCGATTGAGATTTGCTTTAAATCGATTTACATAATTTTGTCCGTTGTAAATGAAAAATTTCCGTTCATCAAATGCGACGTTTTTGGGATGAATCTGTCGAATGTACCCAAAGTGGTGAAGTGTATCATATAGCCAGTCCCGTCCGACTATACTACTTTCCTTACTGGTTTCATTCTTGTTTTTCGATTGCTACAACAACAATTATAACTGAAATTATAAAAATACCCAAAATTGGAGGGATATGAGTTCTACTCCAAAATGTGGACTGATATTTTATAATTTTGTTAGGCAAATTGACGTAATGAGATAATCCCATTTCCAGTACTAAAATTTCAAATTTTGTGAACTCTATCGTAATTTGATCAGAATTTTGTTCCGATCAAGAATATATGCATATACTTCATAGGGACTCAAATATTGCTAGTAAACAGAGGAATATTGTTTAAGAGTGTCGAGTATCTTGTTTTTTATCTTCCAATAAAATTTCAAACTATAGGGAATTACCAATTTCGTCTAATTTCTAAGAAACTCAAAGAAACCACCCACATAGACATACCTATCATTAAAAAATTCATCTCCACACAAAAAACACTATGAATCGATATCGCAATGTCATGTCACTTCCGCTTCACGCATTCGTTGTCACTTATTTGATATTTCTTGCATCCGCATTGATTTGGTCGATGGTCGAAATAGATGGAGAGAGAGAGAGACTTTGTTATTCATTTTCGTTTCTTTTTGGATATTGAAGTTCTTGTGCTGTGTTGTGTCATTGTCAATACACATGTTCGATTCATTTGTCTTGTATGTCTGTTAATGTCCTCCTTCTTCTTCTTCTTCCATTTGGAGAAATGTACTCAAAAAACAGCATGGCATTCGAAAGAATGTTTGTTTGGATGGCATGCTGTCTACCTATACGTTTCTATTTTTCTTAACCTCCATCTCCCTCCCCCATTTCTCTTTAGTCCTGTCTATTTTCGACTATTGATGATTGTGTAGTGTCTATTGCAATTTTCTTATTCGTTTGCATGTCTGTATTTGCTTATTGACATTTTACCATCATATTCTTGAAGCGATTCCGCCGTATTCAATTCGTTGTGAAGATGTGTTTATTTCGCTGGTTCCATATCGAACATTTTTTTTCTAATTCACTCACCCTCCGAGTTGGAATGGATTTTTTTTTGTTCCGTTTTGAGTATTTGCTGGGCTGTAACTGTTGTCATTTCTAAATTAGCATTTATCATCAAATTGACAAACGTTATTGGCCTTCTTGTGAATGGAAAATCAGGAGGGAAAAATGTTTCGACTTTAGAGAATTGTATGTACCCTATATACATATTCATATTGGCGGATATTAACTTTAATTGACTAAATTTTGACATTTTCTATTCTCAATATGGAACGACTTTTCAAGGCATTTATATAACGGTTGCATTGGATTCAGCTAATTAAATAAAATCCTAACCCGCTAAAATTGGTGGTCGATTTCTGAATTTCCAGTATAAGTCAACGTTTTGAGTCGTCGTAATATTTCAACGACAATCGATAGATTCAATGTGGGACAAAGAAGGACAAAATATTTTATGGCAAAATAGTATTTGGTAACCTTACGCGCATGTTTCTACTAAATTTGGGAAAAAACTTATTCATATACATTTTAACATAGACCCATATAAAGGATCCGCCGTAATGCATCATTTTCCAAGCGAAACGGCTATAATAGACATTTTAGGGATTCAAGGAAATTTGGAACCAAACTCCCAAAATTGTATTGTGCACTAAATAACCAAATGTCGAATGGCGTATGCCAGGTTTGCTTTAAATTGATCCTGATCTATATATAACTCTCATACATAATTTTGATCGATTTGATAGTACACCAAAGAAACGTCACGTCTGCCCTATTGGCATGCTATTTTGTATAGATTTCAAAATGACATATATATGGGTTGATTTAAGGGGACCCCCCCCCCATTCTCGGGGTCAAAATTTTTGTTGACTTAATTCCAATCTACACTAATTCAAGAATGTCCCTACAAAATTTCAAGTAAAAATCTCAAGAACTCTTGAAGATATAGCCGATTTATTGTGTCAGCATCAAGTGACGGCTGAAGGGCTTCTCAAACTTTAAACGCGTTTTTCTCTAAACATTTTTTTGCGAATGGCGGGCACGATAACTCAAAAACTAATAACTCAATCGATTTACAATTTTTACACGTTTCTCTGTGAGTGTATAGCTATAGCTATTTTTTAACTTGGTTTTTGGTAAAAAATCGGCGATTTTCCAAAAATATTTTTTCAAAGGTCCGCCATTTTGTTAATTTTAAGTCAAATATCCGAAGTCAATAATCCTAGTTCATACGAGAGCCAGACATGTACTCTTTCTAACGCAGTTGGAATTTTCGGATTTCGATGTTCCAGTGAGGAGTTATCATGCCCACCATCAAAAATAAGGACTTTTCATTGATCACAAAAAACAACAACAAAAATTTTTTGTAAATTATTTTTCTTCCTTTTCTAATCTTCAAATATATATGTGCAAAGTTACAAACCTTAACAAGCATTGGTATTGATATACCAGCCCATTGAAAATCTTGAAAAATTGGTTAATATATGTATGTAAAACACATATTAAATTTCGTCAGATTCAATGTCAGTGGTCCTCCAAAAATGCTAGTATGTTCTATCGACAGGATATTGTAAGTAGGAAGATCTCTGTTTGTGCCCGAAATGGTGAAGGATATCATAAAGACGGCATCGTCCAACTTTTAAACGTTCCTTACTGGTTTTCGGTTCTAATGAGGTAGCATCTACCTACCAAAAAAAAAACAAGTGAAAAAGCGTTAAGTTCGGCCGGGCCGAACTTTGTATACCCTCCACCATTGGTATACTGACAGGTACTTGCAATGAAAATATAGGGAACATAAAAAAGTGGACATATACCGATAATTGTACAAACCGATTTATGTAAACCATTATGTACACCAAATAAAAATTTCAGCAATTTTTAATGGGGATTTTTCCTAAAATCTGTAAGCTCCAAAACGTGGACTGATACTGATAACGCATGGTAGAGTATAAAATCCTTAAACTACTGTAATGTAGATTACAAAGTTATATGAGGCTATGCCTTAAAGGGGGCCAATATTGATTACATAGCGTAGGAAGTAGCGAATATTTGGAGATATCATTATATGAGGGCTATGCCTAATTAATGACCGGTATATGTCAATTTGAATACAATATTTAACTTTGTTATCCCAATTCTTTTCTTCAGGAGTTATCAGGAGATATGTAGGAGATGCCTAAATGTCTGCCGATATATTTCATTATTGTCAGGTTTGAGTTTTTTTATCACGATGTCTTTAGAAGGCGGAATGGTTACAGCAGATGGCTAAATCGTCTTTGTAGGGTACAAATTTACTACTCCCAATAACGATTACCCCCCATATTATGGCAGAATAGAATGGGGACACAACGCCAACAAAAGGAAAAAATCAGGGGGTTAATATTAATAGTTTTTGGTGATTTGCCTCAAAATGTCGAAAATGGGGGGTGCCATTTTATGGGAACTACCAGAAAAAATTGGCCTATATATACTTTTTTGTGGAGAGATTACTAAATTACAGCTAAGCCGGGCGAAAAATTTGGATAAAACTCCCAAAACTGAAAATTAGGAGGTACCGTTATATGGGGGCTACCAGAAAAAGTGGACCTATATTTATAATTTGTAGTGGAGAAATTTGGTGTCCAATAAGAACCCATTGTAACATATACCAGCGAATTCGGTTGAAAAACACGCTCAAGAACTCCAAAATACTGAAATTTGGGGGGTACCCATATATGGGAGATATGCCTAAACACGGACCAATATAGCCCATCTTCGAAGTTGACCTGCCAGAATTTTAGAATTTTACGCTGATCAAGAATATATATACTTTATAGGGTCGGAAATGATTATTTCGATGCGTTACAAACGGAAAAACAAAACTAATATATCCATACTATGGTGGAGGGTATAAAAAAACTAGCAATATTGACAAACGTTTCGGTATAGGTTGCATATAACGGCCCCGCTATTATTCGATATTTTGGGCACTAATTTGCTAATTTTTCCTAATTATACCCTACACAACTACGTTGTCATGGTATTATAGCATTGTGCAGTCCCAAGAGTTTGTAACGCCGCAAAATATTGGTCCTAGACCCACCTTTAAGTATACCGATCGTCATATCTCGACATGTGTGTCCGTCTGTCCATTATAATTTGTAAACACGATACAGGCCAAAGTTATGGATCAATGTTCACGAAATTTTGCATGTGGGATGGGTTCTGGCCAATGAAGTCCCCTATTGTTTTTGGTAAAAATATTGAGGGGATAAAATGCACCAAAAACTTTATTTTTTCTGATTTTCTAGTTGCTTCAGAGGCCGCAATTTTGGCGCGAATTTTTACATGGAGAAAGAGATCGGGCCATAGAATAAGCATGCCTGTCAAAGATCAGTCAATACTTACCTGGTCAACTGGAAATTGACTTTTGTGTGAAAAATGAAAAAATATTTGCCCCTGAAGGACTTAGACGCGAGAAGTTGATAGTATATCCAAGAGCAGTGATAGACCTTTAAATTGATACCAATTATATTGTCGGATGTTGAAGTTACACTTAAGGGCTCCATACATCATGCCGTACAGCATTTATCATAGTATGTGTTATTTTTTGAAAGTTTATTTATGTATGTGTGACACACACAATGCATGAAGAAAATCAAAATAGAAAATGAAAATGAAACCCTATCAATTTGGTGAATAACAGCCTTACCTAAAATTCAACTAGCTCGTTCGACGTTTTTCACCACAGAAGTAGAGCACATGTATTTATATCAATATTACCAAAATGCGTCGAGCGTACAAAATTTCAAGTTGAAAATTTTCAACTTTGACAGAACGTATTTTTATTTTTTTTCTTTTGTTGAAAACAAAAACAAAACATTCTAGAAATTTTAAATAATATAAATTTTCAATTTTGTTTTGCGGTTTGTATTATTTGCTGGAATATTTTTGTACGTCCCGTCGGATTTTAGGTAACGTTGTAATATTCATTTTGAAAGTTGTCGGTAAATAATTTTGTGTACGAAAATAATAGAATTGTGACGAAATAAAAAACAACTGAATTTGCGACTCAAAATGCAATTTTTGGGACAAAAATCGATTTTTTGGAATAGTGATTGAAGAGATTGCCATACACTAGTCAATCTCATATATACAAAAAGGGGTTCATCGGCATGACGGCATGATTTATAGTCTATGGGGTCCTTTAAATATTTGCAGGTACTTCCGTGTTCATATATTATTTAATAACCCATTACGACCCTAGAGGGCGAAAATATTGAGCAAATCGCTTTGAAATTTTCGATGAGGATCCAGGTATGGTCAAGGACAGCGCCTATAGTTTTCCGTGATGATCAGATAATAATATTGGGATGAAGTAGACCAAAAACTTAATTTTTTGTGTTTTTTTTCGAGCCGATCTATAGGCCACAACATTACAACACAACCCACGGTGAAGGGAGTCTGGACAAGTAATTAGAAGGGCTGTACTGAATATTAGTAATATTTGTTGACCTCTAGTCGGTAAAGAGAGTGCAAAAATTGCCCAAGCTCGGAATATAGAAACACAGAAAGTTATATTTTCCAGGAAGTTGCCGGCCGTCCGACTATACTGCTCCGCTCATTGGTTTATTTTTTCACTCTATAATCGCAGTAGCCAATTTTGAGCACAAAGAAACTATTTTTGTGTTATGTGATTTTTTTTTAATTTTCATAATTTATTGTCAGTTTGTGAAAAAAATATTATAATTATATTTGAAGAGAAATAAGAATAATTGCTTGTGGGTTGGATACAATGGAATTAAAGACACGCAAAAACGACATAAAGTTTCATGAGGCCAAAGCAAATAGTATTTGAGAGAAAGATGCTCAAGAAAATAATAGGAAATCATAATCTTGGTGAAGGTGTCACAATTTTGATATGAAATTCCCTATCCTCCATTATGTCAGATGCTGTTAAAATTCGAGGGTTAATTTCTCAAACTCCTCAAGTTACCTAAGGAGTTTGAGAAATGTTTCGAAAAGAAGAAAAGTTACATGGGAAATGTTCCGTCGTGTGGCTCATATTGGTAAGTACTTCAAAAAGGGTATTGTTATATGCCATATTGTTACGCTTTGAAATCTTTAACCATTTAAAAGTAGAACTACAATATTTTCGTCTTCAAAGTGTGGATAAAAGATCGTCATTAAGTTGTCTGGTAAATCTGTGAGTACCACCCCACATCCTTAAAAGTTTGCAATGATAGAAAGCTGACAGTTCCGTTGGAAAATAATATAAACTTTTTTCAATGTTTTGTCACAATGGCATGCTATATTTAAATTTTCAGATCGATAAATACATAAGATTTCAAGCAAATCTATGTCCAAACTAAACATACCAAACATCGACTTATAACGAACATTAAAAAACAATGTACAAGCATGCAATAAGTGGAAAATTTTAAGCATAAAAACCGCTATCGTCACGCTTCAGTTTGGCTATTCCTTTTTCCGTCTCGGCATCTCTGTTTGCCCTTTTCTTCATTTAAACGTACAAAAATTGTTCGCATTGTATCTGTCTTTTTTTGCGTCTCCTTCTGCTGTTTTGGCAGCCAGACTCGATGCATTGACATTTTTATCATCATTTGTCAATCAGCGGTTATTTATCATTATCGTTAAATTCTTGTTGCCTGTTATGACATTCTGGTTTCTCTCATCAATATGCAGGATATGCGGCATTGTTGTTGTAGTTTATTTCCATCATAACCATCGGCCCGCCCACCGAACACAGAGACACAATGATTTTTTGGACAATTTGATTGTCAGGAAATTTCAAATTTCTTGCATTTACAAGGAGGCGAGGAGCAGGAAATATGGTTATAAAATAACATAATGGCCAAATCGGCTCTTGTAATTATGGGTGCAAGGACAGAAAGGGAATATTAATATAGAGCGGCGGAACAGGATATGATATATAATTTTTTGTAAATATACGTGTATAGTTTGTATAATGGAATTGGAAATGGTTTTATTTATTCCATTTTCCAGCATAAAATACTATGGAGCCTATGTCCTGAATAATTTATACCACTAGTTAGTATTTTGTGAATCGCAAGTTTTGCTGGACCATGCAAGAACATGTAGTCTCGTTTATAATAAACTAATAACAGATTTTTAAAAAATCACTCACACCTGACATGCTGCAATATTGCTTTATGACTAATCGGAATCCTTAAAGGGACATTTATTAAACACTTCATCAACAAATACAATATCTCCAGTACTTCCCAACACCAATACATTTTAAAATGTATTTGTATTTCTCCCTATCCCGCCCACAAGCACCCCAAGGAACCAGTATTGCTAAAGGTGTTTTTGTGGGAGGTATGTGTGTGTGCGTACATTTGCCATACATTTTTGTCATAATTTTTGCCAGTTAAAGCCTTATTAGCATATATATTGTTTTGACCATTACCTTTTTAACTCATAATTTTTAAGTGCTGCACAGTTTAGCGACAGTGTTCCTGACAGTAGTGCAACATGGGTTTTACAGTATTGGCCGAAGTTATTAATAATGCTAACATTTAACAATGAAGTAACTACGGTTACTTCCTCACGATTTTTTAAAAGTTTTGAGCCAGGGCTGCAGATTCGGTCAAATTCACTGGAGTCGAAAAACTACGTTGCCAATACCTGTATAAAGATGTATGGTCTCTATACAGACCAATTGTCCTTTATAAAGACATGTGGTCTCTATACAGCCCAACTGGTCTTTATAAACACCTGTGGTCTCTATACAGCCCAACTGGTCTTTACAAAGACCTGTGGTCTCTATACAGCCCAATTGGTCATTATAAAGACCTGTGGTCTCTATACAGCCCAATTGGTCATTATAAAGACCTGTGGTCTCTATACAGCCCAATTGGTCATTATAAAGACCTGTTGCCTCTATACAGTCCAATTGGTCATTATAAAGACCTGTGGTCTCTATTCAGCCCAATTGGTCATTATAAAGACCTGTGGTCTCCATACAGCCCAATTGGTCATTATAAAGACCTGTGGTCTCTATACAGCCCAATTGGCCTTTATAAAGACCTGTGGTCTCTATACAGCCCAATTGGTCTTTATAAAGACCTGTGGTTTCTATACAGCCCAATTGGTCTTTATAAAGACCTGTGGTCTCTATACAGCCCAATTGGTCATTATAAAGACCTGTGGTCTCTATACAGCTCAATTGGTCATTATAAAGACCTGTGGTCTCTATACAGCACAATTGGTCTTTATAAAGACCTGTGGTCTCTATACAGCCCAATTGGTCATTATAAAGACCTGTGGTCTCTATACAGCCCAATTGGTCATTATAAAGACCTGTGGTCTCTATACAGCCCAATTGGTCATTATAAAGACCTGTGGTCTCTATACAGCCCCATTGGTCATTATAAAGACCTGTGGTCTCTATACAGACCAATTGGTCTTTATAAAGACCTGTGGTCTCTATACAGACCAATTGGTCATTATAAAGACCTGTGGTCTCTATACAGCCCAATTGGTCATTATAAAGACCTGTGGTCTCTATACAGCCCAATTGGTCAGTATAAAGACCTGTGGTCTCTATACAGACCAATTGGTCAGTATAAAGACCTGTGGTCTCTATACAGCCCAATTGATCATTATAAAGACCTGTGGTCTCTATACAGCCCAATTGGTCATTATAAAGACCTGTGGTCTCTATACAGCCCAATTGGTCATTATAAAGACCTGTGGTCTCTATACAGCCCAATTGGTCATTATAAAGACCTGTGGTCATTATAAAGACCTGTGGTCTCTATACAGCCCAATTGGTCATTATAAAGACCTGTGGTCTCTATACAGCCCAATTGGTCATTATAAAGACCTGTGGTCTCTATACAGCCCAATTGGTCATTATAAAGACCTGTGGTCTCTATACAGCCCAATTGGTCATTATAAAGACCTGTGGTCTCTATACAGCCCAATTGGTCATTATAAAGACCGGTGGTCTCTATACAGCCCAATTGGTCTATATAAAGACCTGTGGTCTCTATACAGACCAATTGGTCTATATAAAGACCAATTGGTCTATATAAAGACCTGTGGTCTCTATACAGACCAATTGGTCTATATAAAGACCTGTGGTCTCTATACAGACCAATTGGTCTATATAAAGACCTGTGGTCTCTATACAGACCAATTGGTCTATATAAAGACCTGTGGTCTCTATACAGACCAATTGGTCTATATAAAGACCTGTGGTCTCTATACAGACCAATTGGTCTATATAAAGACCTGTGGTCTCTATACAGACCAATTGGTCTATATAAAGACCTGTGGTCTCTATACAGACCAATTGGTCTATATAAAGACCTGTGGTCTCTATACAGACCAATTGGTCTATATAAAGACCTGTGGTCTCTCTCTATACAGACCAATTGGTCTATATAAAGACCTGTGGTCTCTATACAGACCAATTGGTCTATATAAAGACCTGTGGTCTCCATACAGACCAATTGGTCTATATAAAGACCTGTGGTCTCCATACAGACCAATTGGTCTATATAAAGACCTGTGGTCTCCATACAGACCAATTGGTCTATATAAAGACCTGTGGTCTCTATACAGACCAATTGGTCTATATAAAGGCCTGTGGTCTCTATACAGACCAATTGGTCTATATAAAGACCTGTGGTCTCTATACAGACCAATTGGTCTATATAAAGACCTGTGGTCTCTATACAGACCAATTGGTCTATATAAAGACCTGTGGTCTCTATACAGACCAATTGGTCTATATAAAGACCTGTGGTCTCTATACAGACCAATTGGTCTATATAAAGACCTGTGGTCTCTATACAGACCAATTGGTCTATATAAAGACCTGTGGTCTCTATACAGACCAATTGGTCTATATAAAGACCTGTGGTCTCTATACAGACCAATTGGTCTATATAAAGACCTGTGGTCTCTATACAGACCAATTGGTCTATATAAAGACCTGTGGTCTCTATACAGACCAATTGGTCTATATAAAGACCTGTGGTCTCTATACATACAGTCTATATACAGATACTTTATATATACTATATACCTGTGGTCTCTATATAGACCAATTGGTCTATATAAAGACCTGTGGTCTCTATACAGACCAATTGGTCTATATAAAGACCTGTGGTCTCTATACAGACCAATCGGTCTATGTAAAGACCTGTGGTCTCTATATATACCTCTGGTTTCTATATAGGCCTCTGTACAGGCCTCTTGTTTCTATATAGATCAGTTGGTGCTTAAAAACCACTGTTCATTCAACTGTCATAATGTTTTCAACGAACGTTTGTTGATTTGTATAGCATTTCAAATTCCCAAGAGACCCTTGCAGATATACCGTGCCATACAAATATTTACTTACCTACAAACCATCACATACATACATATATGAGCAATAATTGAAACCGTAGATTGTGATATATATACACATAAATGGTTGAGTGGGTGTGTATGTATATATATGTATGCATGTGTATGTGTGTGTGTGTTTTTCAACAAACAAATATACTCAGGATTTACGTAAAACACATGTACGGAGATAAAATTCTCATCCATAAATGAGTTGTCTATCACCGCAGGATATTGTTTTTTCAGTCATCATCTCTACGATGTATTTCTATGGATACAGAGATTTTCTCCTTGTTGCTAGTTTTCCCATGAAATGATTTTAATTAAGTTTTACTTAACATGAACTTGATCATCTTTATCATCATCACCATCGATGTCCTCATCGACAACGTCATTGTCGTTGATGTGCCCATCATTATTGTCGTTGTCGTCCTGGTCCTAGGTATTGTCATTCAGCCTTCGTTTCATCTTTATTGTCATGGTATAGTTATTTTTCGTTTTGTTGTTTTCTGTTGTTTTTTTCTCCTTTTTATCTCAAATTTCATTATCCTTAACATCATAATCATTCATATTGTACTGTGATAATGAACAGCCATTAATCCATATGTGCTCGTATTTACACTTCCCCAGCATTTCTTGCCATCGAAGAATAATAAACTGAAATAAATATACTGAGATTTTAATCGTCATAAATATGTTTATGTGTGTTCGTTTGGGTCATGGGAAATTTTATCATAAATTTAGTTGAGAAAATTCTTGTCTGGAGATATTGGTAAAGAACGCAATACAATAAATGCAAGAAAAGAATTTCAAGGAATTATAATTTTTTTGTTATCCAGGTTATAAAATTTTTGATAATAAAATAATACAACATTTTAAATAGAATAGGAGAGAGGGGCGCCTTTGAACATCTTTGAGCGCTGCCCGGCAATTTTGAAGATAATGACTTGGTCCATTAATACACTAAAAAAATATTTAAATCGAACTTAAAGTATGTCATATATAAATAGTGTAAAAGTTACATCTGTAAGTATTAGTTAAATTATATAAAAACAAAATAAATTATTAAAAAACCGAGTGAGCGGAGGGAGCAGTATAGTAGGGTAATATGATACCCTACCCAAACTACCAATGAGCTCTAAGCTTCTGCGGATCTATATTTGCTACATTTTCACTCTCTTGATCGTTTAGAGGTCAACGGTTCTGTGGCATATTTTCCGAACATTTTACCCGGATTAAAAAACTACTCCATAAGATTCAAATTTTGTTATTTTACACATGGAAAATTGGTGACGTTCGGGTTGTAGTTATAGAGCCACTATATAACCATACAACCCCGAAATATCATCTGATCGTCATTGACCATAGCAGGAACCTCATGCAAAATTTCCTGGTCTTCAGTGAAAAAATAGTCTTTAAATAATATACGCCTTGTATTGGTCCTTGAAAAAATAGTTTTTAAATAATCTACGCTATGTATTGGTCCTTGAAAAAATAGTCTTTAAATAATCTACGCCTTGTATTGGTCCTTGAAAAAAATAGTCTTTAAATAATCTACGCCTTGTATTGGTCCTTGAAAAAATAGTCTTTAAATAATCTACGCCTTGTATTGGTCCTTGAAAAAATAGTCTTTAAAAAATCTACGCCTTGTATTGGTCCTTGAAAAAAGTCTTTAAATAATCCACGCCTTGTATTGTTCCTTGAAAGAAAGAAAAGAAAAAAGTCTTTAAATAATCTACGCCTTGTATTGGTCCTTGAAAAAATAGTCTTTAAAAAAATCTACGCCTTGTATTGGTCCTTGAAAAAATAGTCTTTTAATAATCTACGCCTTGTATTGGTCCTTGAAAAAATAGTCTTTTAATAATCTACGCCTTGTATTGGTCCTTGAAAAAAATAATATTTAAATAATCTACGCCTTGTATTGGTCCTTGAAAAAATGGTATTTAAATAATCTACATACGGTAATATAATTGGTATCAATATACAGGTCAACCACTCCTTTTGGGTGTACTGTCAACTTCTCGCGTCTATGTTCTTCACGAGTAAATATATACGTCATAGAAAACATATTGGGTCCAATTGACCCGCCAAATATTGACCGATCTTTATGCTTCGTCATGCTTAGTCTATGGTCGGACCTTTTTCTTTGTGTACAATTTCGAGATGTTCGGGTAATAAGAGTTGTCATATAGCGCCAAAAATTTAACTGCTGACCGTGTGCCAGCTAAAGTTATGTTGATAAGTTTTAATAATTATACCCTACACAACTATGTTGTTAGGGTATTATAGCTTTGTGCAGCCCCAAAAGTTTGTAACGCCGCGAAATATTGGTCCTAGACCCACCTTTAAGTATACCGATCGTCATATCTCGACTAGATGAGTCGATCTAGACATGTGTGTCCGGGGATCGGGCCAAAGAATAAACATGCCTGTTTTGATAAATATCGGTCAATATTTAGCGGGTCAAATGGACCCTGACTTTTGTGTGAAAAATTACAAAATTTGCATTCTATAGCGTATATATATGTACCCCTGAAGGACATAGACACGAGAAGTTGATATTATATCCAAGAGGAGTGGTTGACCTTTAAATTAATACCAATTATATTGTTGTATGTGCTCGGATGTGGGAGTTACACCTAGATATTTACAGGTATCTCCGCATTCTTATATTATTTAGTAACCCATTATCACTCTAGAGAGCAGAACTATAGTGGTGATCGCTTTGAAATGTTCCATGAGGTTCCAGTTATGGTCAAGAACAACGCCTATAATTTTCGGTTATCATCAGATAACAATTTTGGAATGAAGTGTTATTTTCAAGTCGATCTATAGACCACAAATGAAAGCCGAACATCACAACACAACCCACGGTGAAGGGAATCTGGAAAATAACTGCACTGAATACACGTAATATTCGGAAAATATGTCAGTGTGAGGAAGAGGTGATGTTTATATCTAATCGGGCAAGAGGGTGCAAATATCACGAAATATTGCCCAGGCTCGGAATAAACATCCGCAGAAAATTTGAGTTCCGTGGTAGTTGTGTAGGGTATCGTATGGTCGGCTCCGTCCGACTATACTGCTCCGCTCACTGGTTATTATTATTATTTGTAATAATTTGTAATAATTCTATAACCTGTGAGCGGATTGGTCTTTGAATGCGGCTTTAAAGTTCACGAATAGGTGAAATGTGTCGATATGTTTGCTGAAGCCGCATTGATATGGTCCAATAATGTCATTGGCCATTGGCTTCGCTCTTAGCACATTCGCTGTATAGCACATTATATGCGTTGGGAAGTAGACTAATTCCTCTATATTTGGAACATATCGTTTTGTCTCCTTTTTTGTGCACCGAACACAGGATACTTAGGTTTCAATCATTGGACATGTATTCCTCTAGCCTAATTGTAGAAATTAGTTGGTGCGTGGTGTTGATCAACATCTGACAATCGGTCCTAAATAGTTCGGCTGGTAACCCATCGGTACCTGCTCCTATATTATTCTTTAGCCTATTGATTACTATTCTAACCTCATCTTGACTAGTTGGCATACACTCTTTAGCGTAATCTCTTATTGGTTTTGGAGTATCTTTCTCACTGCCACTATTTAGTACGGGAAACTTTGCAAGATGTTCCTTCATGATCCTAAACACGCCATATTTATTTGTCCTTCTTCATCTCTACAGGAGCCTTCAGTTTAGTGTTTCACCGTTGGTAAAATTCCCGGACTTTATTCTAACACCCATACATCTGGGTTTGCTCACGCTCACGTTTTTCTTGTTCTTTTTTTCTGAAATTACGTTTCTACTCTCTCTTTTTCTTCCAATAATTCTTTCTGGCATTACGTCTTGCCACCGTTTGCAGGATTGCGCAGACGGTGGCAAGACGTAAATGTATAAGTTGAGCGGAGTAGGTTTCCGTTATCTATTTGTTTGCAGGTTTCCTTTATCTATTGTGTTTGCATCGCACCTTTGCCGATACATTTAGATAAGTGGCTGCTACAAGGTAATGATCCGAATAGATACTCGGTCCTCGAATCGAACAGGCCTTGTTTATATTGGAATGCTTGAATCTGGTGCTTTTAACTACCATGTTTTTTGATGCCGCGAAGTCAATCAATCCCCATATCGTTGTCGGATGTTTCTTCATATCGGATTTTTGCATTAAAACCTCCTAGCAGAATTTTAATGTCATGGCCAGGGCAGCGATCATATGCTGTTTGTGGACCACAACTGGATACCAACCTTACGGTCGTGGGTAGCTGCGTGGGTACCTTGCGGCCTTACCCCACGGTGCTGTAAACACCAGTTAATACAAAGCGTCAACCAACACCCCCACACCGAAATGCAGGTACCAATCAGCAGCAATAACCTCCTTGGATGAGCGGAGCCCATATAAAACTCCTGCCTTTCTATGGGTCAGGCACCCGGTTGTAATGTAACTCCATACCGAGCCACAGCTCTACCTGCGATTTGGGTATAAACCACATCCAGCACGATGCTCCCTGAAGGGCCAACACCAACTGCCAGGCTAGATCCGCAGACCTAGGGGCCCTGACACCCGTGCTACCGAAACCTTCGGTCAGGTTCATAGCCAAAGCTATTACCAGTAGAACCCCAAAGAGTTCGAGACTGGTCACTCACAGACTATAGCCTCTGCCCAGCTTCAAAGCCAAAGCTACTCCCATTAGGGCTAACATGCAGGCTCTCTACAATGAAACAATTGCCGAAAAGGGATACAATGTAAAAGTGACCAGTAACACGATATTGGTAGCCAACATGCATCTCACCCCTCCCGACAATTGCTCCACAAGCCTGCTAGTCCGGGAATGGTCCCCCACAGACTAAACTCTGCATGTTTTCGTAGCCGAAGCTACTACCATTTGAACTAGTAACTGCAGGCTGTCCACAATGGAATGAACATAAAGAGAGGATGCCAAATACCACAAGTATCTTGAAGAGTTTTATGCGAGTACCAGGCGGAAAAGCGCCCACCAGCGCACCAGCACCGAAGTACTGTACCAATTGGAGAGCATGCAGAAGGCACACTCTCCCCCTTGGTGAGGGGCGAAAAAACAACCCCCGTGAAGCCCCCCAGGGGGGGGCCACACCAACTGTCAGACTGGATCGACAGATCCAGGGGCACCTGACACCCGCGGTACGGAAAACCTCCGCTCAGGCTCGAGACCGAAGCTTCTCCCAGTTTGACGCACGTCCGGGCTGGTATCCCAAAACAACAATAAGCAACGGCGATAACAGCAAGTGGCAAGGAAAAACCTGGCCACAAGCAGTGACAAATACACAAATCACAAACAATTAACATGCTGTTCTCACGGACAGCACAAGGGGACCAAAGGACCGCGGCATCGGACATCACAACACAAACTATGAACAAAACTGCCCTCACGGACAGACTACATCCACAGGACGAGTGAAGCACATGAAGTGGAAACCACTAACCACACACGATGCACAGACAACCGCAGGCAGCACGTACACCACCTACAACCACCAACAACCGCCGATGACCGCACCAAGACCAGCACCGCCACCCGGTGCAACCGACCAAACCCACTGCAAGGGGGCTATGTACGAGGACCACCTCCACTAAGTACTGTCCATCTCCTAAATGCTTCACGACAAAACTACTTAAACAACTAAAGGTCCGATCGTCTTCAAGTGCCCTACTGAAATCCCACCCCGCCCCCATACTTGCTAAATCTCATCATAGTAACATCATTCCGTCAGTATATGCTTCCAGTCCTCAGTCATCCCGCACCCACATAAATCCGTCTGGGACAGGTCTCTTTTATGCAGAGCCATGCCCCGTCAGTAAGAAACCAGTACTTAAGCGGAAGCGAAAGTCTGGCCGGTCCACTACGAACGTTGCGTCACGACTAAATTCGTACGTCACCATCCCTTTGTCACTGTTCGTCAACTTTGTCCTCCACCTATCAACAACACAATCCCGAAGGATAGTGCTGTACCGCCTACTCTCCCCATCCACCAAATCAGAAGGCCTGAGCCAATCATCCTCATCCAACTGCAAACCACGCTTAAGCTTATACATGATAGCCCTACATCTCAAGATCAAGCGGCGCGGCGCCAAGCAGCACCTGCAACGCCTCTGTTGAAACAGTTCGACACACTGGCAAGCACGCTAACATGAAGACCCGCTGACACGAAAGGAGCTTCTTCTGCCCGAAGACAGAAGAGGCAGTTCTGTAACATAGAGGTGCACCATATGTTGCGCAGGCAACAAAAAGCCCACCATATATGATACGTACAGAACGCCTACTCAAGCCCCAATCAGTCCGCAAAGCACGCCTTATGGTCCCAACGACCGTTGGCAGCTTCTTCATCAACCGATCGAAGTGTGGAAGCAAATTCAAACGCTCTGACACCGTTATACCGAGATACTTGACAGTACACGAATACCTTATGCCGCGTTCACCAGCTCGAATGCAGGGAGGACGACTGCGTGCCAACCTGCCTTTCAGCAGCATCAGCACCGTCTTCTCTGTAGCCATCTCCACTCCAACTCGGTCACTCCATGCCTGCACAATCTGCATAGCTTGCTCACCACGATTTTCCAGTTCAAGGCGACTATCCCCTTCAATCATGATGAGCAAGTCATCCGCATATGCACAGACCTTGAAGGAAGCCGCTAGCTCCCGATACAGAGGATCCATCATGAGATTCCATATACATGGACCACAAATGGAACCCTGTGGGCAACCCCGCTGCACATCCCTCCAGACCGAAGCACTGGCTCCCACGACACAAGCCTTCCTATCCCGGAAATAACTTGCCCAAAGAGCGATCTCCCTACACCCAACCTCTGACAACCTTGTGAGCACGCTATCCCATAAAAGGAAGTCAAATGCCACTGTCAACATTTCAAATACTCTCCAGTCTTCTCGACATCAATAGTTATTTAATCCGAGTTTTCCTTAAAGGTGAATCATTCTATCCTGCCGTTCTATCATCACCGAACTTTGCTTTATTCTCTTTTTTTTCATTTTTGCTCATCAATATTAACCTTGGAAACTAGTTAATCTCGATGTAAATAATTCTTATATATATTATTGAGTTATTAAAAATACGAAAACTATATTATTGTCCATATGCGACTCTCACTATAACTTTATACCATTATTTTGTCACATGTCACTTTCCACCTTTTCTTAGTAATGAAATTAACCTTTACCTATAACTTTTGCCATATATTTCGATGATATATATATGGCACATGTACATAAAACACATTTATATGCAACATAAATATTTTGTTCTGAAAATCCAGTTTACAAAGATGTTGGTTTTCTGTTTTTGCCAAGTCTGGTTCGCAGCATTTCCACTCACTTCTTGTCGTAGTGGACGGTATAGAAAGGGAGAAAAAAAAAATAAATTTGCTGAACTGAAATGCTCAGTGGGGTATAAATAAAATCATAAAAGTAACTTGACCATTTATAAAGCAATTACATTAAGGGTGAATGTTTATGGTGTTTTAAAGTTCTTGCGAATTTGTTGCTTGTGGTTGTGTATGGTGGTGGAAGGGATACAGTAATAGCAACGGCAACCACAGAAACAAAATCCAAAGTAGGAATGGGGGAAAATTGATGCTTGGCATTGGCATTGAAAGTGTAACATCAGATATGTACAGGTACAGGTGCTGGTCGGAACAGAAAAATTTATGAACTGGACGTGATGTTATTAATGATGGGATAGAGTTAAAACAAAATAGAATGCCATGCCATGCCATGAGTGAGTGCTGCTGCTAATTACAATGTTGATCTAAAAAACTAAGAGGTTTTAAATAATTCAAAGAGCTCCGCTACATCAGTGATGGGAATTTTAAACAAATATTCGCTATAGAAATTAATGTTATAGGGAAAACGCGAACCCAGGATATAGGAGTGTGAAAGGTAATGGCATAAAAAGGATATGTGTGTATACCAACATATCCCTTTGCCGCTGAAGAAAAAAAAATCTGGAGGTATTTCATCACATTTTAGCCGCTGACTAAAAGCTAAATACTTTTGATGGAATATTTTATTAAGCTATGTGGTTCGCAGCAGCAGCCACATCACATTTACGTTGGGGTTGTCTGTACTTTACCTTTTTTGTAATGGATTAAACATTTTGTATTCACGTGAAATGATTGAAAATTTAAATAAGAAACCCAATCTCTTGGTAGTAGGAATTGTGTAATTTTTGCTTCTGTCAGTTACATACATGTTGTAAATGTGAAAAGGATATTTTGTTATTACAATGAATTATTAAATTAGCGGAACAACGTCGGTACAAAATTCGATGATACGGATTAGTGATTTTTGAAAGGGTTTGCATATTTTAGGTTCGAAAAAATATTATTATGAATATGTTTGTTCGACTTAAATCCTTTAGGAAGAGAGAATTCATTTTACAGAGGATTAAGCTGAAGTATTAGTGTTGTCCATATGTACGGACAGAAACAAACAGAGAATATTTTAAAGAATTAAAGACAATACGATATGTTTATTATAAGCTAATATTTTTATATTTTTGTACATAGGCTTAGGGGAGCCCCGACCCTTTTGGTATTTGCAGGAGATGCTCTTAGGTTTCGTATAATAAATTGTAAGTTCTACAAGACATAATTTGGTTACATGTGGGTAGGTGGAAATAATATATAGGAAATCTACTAGCCTGCATAAAAGAATATGTTGGATCAAAAATTAAGCCTTGTATTTAGATATTAATAACTTTTTAGTCCCCTTGAAAGTTTCAAGGTAGGCCCCAAATAACTGTACCCCCCAATATTCAGTATTTAGGGGATTTTGGACACCGTTTCCAACCGAATTGTCTGTAATTTGGTATTTTGGATTCTCATTAAATAACTATAACCGTACCAAAAATAATTTATATTGGCCCAAGTTTCAGGGTAGCCCCATATAATGATGCCCCCATTATTCGGTATTTTAATGATTTTGGACACCTTTTCCAACAAAATTGACTGTATATTTATACCCTTCACCACGCTGTGTTACAGGGTATTATGTCTTTGTCATATGTTTGTAACAGGCAAAAGGAAACGAGATAGACACATGGTTCCTTTTGAGAATATGCATAGAATCACTTTCTGAGTCGATTTAAGCATGTCCGTCTGTCCGTTCGTCCGTCTGTCCGTCCATGTATTTTTGTGAACAAAGTACAGGTCGCATTTATGATCCGATTTGGATAAAATTTGGCATAGGTCACTTATTCGACCCAAGGACGAACCCTATTGAAATTGGGAAAAATCGGTTCAGATTTAGATATAGCTCATATACATATTTTCGTCCGATTTAATGTAAATGGTGCACCAAAGTCCCTATATATATTTCGATTTGCAAAAAATTTTGCACAGCGTAATGGATTAGGTCTAGAATGATGTGTGTAAAGTTTCCTGAAAATTGGTTCAGATTTAGATATAGCTCCCATATATATTTTCGGCCAATTTAAGGTAAATAGTGCACCAAAGTCCCTATATACCCTTCGATTTGCACGAAATTTGGCATTGCGTATTGAACAAAGTCTATAGTGATGTGTATTAATTTTCGTGAAAATCGGTTCAGATTTAGATATAGCTCCCATATATATTTTCGTCCGATTTAATGTAAATGGTGCACCAAAGTCCCTATATATATTTCGATTTACACGAAATTTGGCACAGCTTAATGAATTAGGTCTAGAATGATGTGTGTTAAGTTTCCTGAAAATCGGTTCAGATTTAGATATAGCTTCTATATCTGACCAAATGAAGCATTTAGTATCGATTGCAGAATGACATGTTTATGGAACCAGTTTCTAGGTCCTATCATAACATGAGTTTTCTCCTTGCAGAACCAATTAATTTTAGATATATATTTTTTTGATCATCATGTTGGAGGGTATTCTGGACGTTTTTATTAGGATGGTTGGGCTTTGGTTAGGGTCATGCTTCCGTGTTTTTTGAAATGCTCTAATGATGGCTCTATAACACGGTTTGCCACGGTTGACATAGGACTTTACCGTTCTTTAAGAACTATTGAACGAGCGTCGTCCATAATGGAACTGTGGCACAACGAACCTAGATGTGATGTGTCAAGATCCATTTGGCCGATTCTGTCTACCAAAAGGATACAGTCACTGTTGAACCTGACCAAAACTGAAATAAGAGTAATGACAGGAATCATTACTGTTCATTGCAATATCTGGTCCTTTACTAGTAAATGGGATCATGATGCAATTGATTACTGTAGACTCTGCGTGGACGAGGAGGAGACGGAGACAATTGATCATCTTCTGTGTCACTGTCCAGCCCTGGCTTGTGCAACCTTGATACGTTATATATCTTCTGTCCGATCTCTATAGCCATCGATACTACTTCAGTATTACCTTCTTACATTTTCTTGTAAGCTTCTTATCTCTCTTTATTTCCCCATTCTTCTCTAGGGGAGATCTCCCCATATTTCTTTTCTTGCCGTGGATGATCACAATGGACCTGACGGTCTCAGAGTGCTGCAGCTACATAAATGACTGTACATCCCCAAATTTAACCTAACCTAGCCTCACCTAAATTAGTTGTAATTTGTTATTTTAAGTTCGCATTGTGTAGCACATATATTTACCAAAAATTATAAATTTTGCTACACTATTTGGGTTAGCTCCCATATAACGGCACCCCCTAAAGATGTTTTTTTGGAGATTTTGTCTTCGTTTTTATACCAAATTCAGTATTTTGAATTCTCATTAGGTGTGAATTCTTCGTACCAAAAACTTTCACTATTGGCTTAGGTTTCGGGCTAGGCCCAACAACGGCCCTAAACTAACCCCCCATTATTTGCTAACTTTATTTAGCACGTTTTTCAACCAATTTGATTTAATTCAATTTTAAGACCATAATACATAAAAACGATTTAATGCTGTTCTTATTTAAATACTACCAAGAAATGATATATTTGGTTTTTACATATATTTGATCCGCCATTTTGGATTCATTGATTTTCAAAATCTGGCCATAGCTCTACAAAACGTGTAAAAAAAATGTATCAATTCAAATTTAAATAAAGAACGCCGTTTTCGATCCAACCAATTATTTTTTCGTTTTCTTGTAGAATCGTAATCAGCGACCTCGGAACAATCCGCTCTAGTTATGGCTAAAAAATGGTATCTCTGTTTTTTATGATTTTATGGGGCCGAAGCAGAAATCGCAGACATTTCTCATGTTATTTATATTGAAATATATGACCACATCAAAACAAAAACATTAACTCGTGTACTGTATTTTCAACAATTTTGTTGAGTTTTTTCCTGCTTCCTAATTCCTAGTAACACCTGGCGTATGATGAACGAACAGTGTATTTTTAACATCAACATTTATTATGTATACGCAACACATCATAATCGCATTTATTATAATAACCTCGCTAAAGAAGACAAAAAGAATTACCTAAATGGAGCGTAAAAAAACCACAGAACTCACAACAACAACAGCGGCACATGATTTCTTGCTTAATTCAACATTTGTGACAAGCCAACATAAATAACAAAAGAAAAAGTGAAGAGCGAACGAACGAAACTGAATAATTGCTATGGAAGCCAGACAATTTGTTAAATTTTACTCTCAACTTGTCATTTAAACGTCGCCGCTATCGTTGTTGTCGTCATTGAGGCAGGACAGGTATGAAAGTATGAAATAACAGCGTTAATACTGTGTTTGCATACACAATCATTAAACGCTGTGGAGTGTCATGTTTTCTTGTCAGCTTTGCTGTTGCTGCTACTGCTACTACTGATGTAGTTGTTGTTATTGTCGTTATATTAGTAACAGCAGCAATAGAAAAATACCCGCCAGCAATGGACAAACGACACAAACTGCTACTGACACATTAGGTGGGTAGTAGAGGCAGCAGTCGTAGTAGCATGACGATATTGTGTGTGTGTGGGTGCATGGCATGCTGTTCATGCAACAGTCATGAACATAAGCTGTTAAGCTATATATGTATGTGCGTGTGTGTATGAATGTATGTATATGTCTATACGTGCGTTTGGCTTAATTAATTTCTACCGTTTTTCCTCTTCTTCTTCTCTGTTATTCTTTCTTCCGTTCAACGGGGTAAGATGTAACACACAAAGTGCGGTTGGTAATAAAAGCTTAATCTTGATTTAAAGTCTTTGCACAATGTGGTTTATTTTCTTTTAAGGAAGATAATTAAATGTGTGTGTGTGGACGTTTGTCTGAAAAAAAAGAAGTTACAAAATTAAATTTTAAAGAATTTGTGCTTTAATTTACCACAAACAAGATGAAAGGAAAGTAAAAAGTATAAAGTCACATGTATTTCAAAACATTGAAGCAGAATGCTATACAATTTGATGATTTGGTGCGGTAAAAAATCAGTAAAAATTAAAGCCTCAGGATGATTATCGTTCATTTGCTGATTTTTGAATTAATTATACAGAATTGTTTGCTATATCAGACTTCATGTTGTTTACGCATTCAGATCAATATCACTGAGAATCTATAGAACTTATTCTGTTCATTGTAGGGTGTAAGACAATTGAAAATTTATTTATGCCGGTCTTGCAGCTAATGAGCGATATAAGATCAATTTTCCTTACCGAAATATTGGTTTTAAGCCCAAAGTGTCTTTTGACAATATCGGATTCAGATAAATTAGAGTCGATTTGCAAATGTCTGACAGTCCGCCATAATTGTTTAAGTTAGTAACGGATTTTATTCACACGTTGCACATCGTCACATATCTTCCAAACTAAAATCAAGTTCGAAGATCAGGAATATCAGTCCAAGTCTGAATAAGGTACCCATTGGTCCACATATTCTGGTTATAGTAGCAACATTTTGTTCGAGTTTATCCAAACTGGACACATCGTATAAGCATTTTATCCACGTTATCATGATATGGATAACCCATTATATGTGGATCTGAAACAATATTTTGTTGGTTTAATCGCTTTAAAGGGTATGTACTGTCCTTAAGAATTTTCATAAGTATAAAAACATCACATTTACATTAAATTTGTTTTTAATATGCGGTTAATACACGATTTATTTTCAAATATTATTAACCTTTAATTATTATTTATTCATAATTAATATCTATTTCTTTTTATCCTTTTCAGATTAAATATTGCAGATTAAAAACGAAGGTAAGTTTTTTATTACAATTTCTTCTCGCGTTTGTGCAATAAACCACAAAGTGGTTTAAAATAGTTTTTCATTTATCTTAGTTAACAGAGTGAAAAAAAACTGAGAAAAGCTAACTCCCAACAAACCATGATATTGCTAATTTCGGTTACATTATTTGATGTTGTTGTGCTGCACACAAGCTACATCAGCTCACATCTTTGTTCATGATGTAGTTGAAGTATTATATTTAAGACCCTGTCTCTGAAAAATACAAAGTTTGTTTTTAATACCACACACGCGCTCACTTAAGCACATATGCACTAAGTTTAAAGTCAAATCTTGAAGCATATGCATTTTTTCTAATAAGGATTTTTTTACATACATATTACAAGTAAATAACGTTGCTCTGTGAAATATACATGGAAATAGGAGAATTATATGGGACATTCATGGCAAAGAGTATCTAGAGACCTTACGATGGCAAATTATTCATATATGTGGAAAGTAATATTCTGATTGAAATCATATGCATATACGTTTAAACGCTTTATTATTTAAAAAAAAAATAAATTGATTAAAATTTATATAAAATATATTAGGAAACATAGATATACACTTTTCTAAGCAAAGTAGAAAAGGACGAAAAACGTTCAAATATCGATTTTTGTCATATTTGGGGACACTACCTGAAATATTATGAAAGAAAAAAATCCAAAAATCTCGTCTTGTGCGGTTCAAGGTAGAAGAAGGATGTCATTCCTTAGTTAATACTAAACTCTAGCCTCTAAAGCCTTTTCTTCATCAGCAAAAAATACATCACTTCACAACACAAAAGTATCTTATAGTATCTTGATAAAGTTGTCCTTCTAAATTCTCAAATACTCTCCATGGTATACTTGTCATCAACAAAGGTGTTAAGGGTTTTCAAAGTATTCCATAGCAATCAATTTTTGCGGGGCTTTTTCACTTCGAATGAGACTCCATCAGAACATGGTTTCTGTACTTTTCAGCAGCTCTTCGATGCCTTCAAAGTTGTTGGCCACAAATTTTTTTTTGTGGTCCAAAACCATTACGGATGATTTCTTTTTTTTTCGATAAAAATTGTTCCCGGTAATTTTCCGGCAAAATTATTATGGTGTACCACTCAGAATTGGCAATTTCTCCAGAGAGCTGCTATGTTACCAGGTTTGCCGAAGAAACATAATTTGTATGGAAGTGCTCCACATGCAAACAGCATTTATTGGATTTGAAATATGCTCGACTTACACGATCAATTTAAAGCATTTTTCTCGAAGCAGTATTTTTGCGAATGGCGGGCACGATAACTCAAAAACTAAACGGTTCCAAATTTTGGCACGTTTCTCTGGAAGTGTATAGCTTTCGTATGAACTAGGATAAAGTCAATCGGTGAAAAACTTCTTAATTTCCAAAAAAAGAAATGTTTAAAGGTCCGCCGTTTTGATAATTTTTGAGCGAAGTCAATAATCCTAGTTCATACGAGGGCCAGACATGTACTCTTTCTAGTACGCTTGGAATTTCCGGATTCCGATGTTCCAGTGAGAAATTATCATGCCCGCCATTTAAAATATTGACTTTTCTTTAATCACTAATCTTGAAAATTTTAAATCGAGAATGGGGGAGGTCCCCTTAACCAGCTGTAATTTTCTATTCTAAAATTTACCAATATTGGCCAATGTTTCGGGGTAGCGCTCATATAACGTTCAATCTTCAATAATATTGTCTGTAATTAAATTTTTTGGTTTATTATTGACTTGAAAATTGATCAATATTGGTCCAAGTTTCCCAAACCGAATTTGCTCTAATTTAATTTTTCAGTTTCTGTTTGGATATCAAATATTTATACCCTACACAACTACGTTGTCAGGGTATTAAAGCTTTGTGCAGGCCCAAAAGTTTGTAACGCCGCGAAATATTGGTCTGCTGATTCGATCTATTCATTATAATTTGTAAACACGATACAGGGCACAGTTATGGACCAATCTTCACGAAATTTTGCATGTATGATGGGTTCTTCCCAATGAAGACCCCTATTGTTTTTGGAAAAGATCAGTTAATATTTAGGTGATGAAATGGACCAAAAACTTTATTTTTGTCTGATTTTCTGGTCGCTTCAGAGGAGAAGGGGATCGAGCCAAAGAATAAGCATGCCTGTTTTGATAAAGATCGGTCAATATTTAGCGGGTCAAATTGACACATACTTTTGTGTGAAAAATTACAACATTTGTATTCTAGGGCATATATATTTACTCCTGAAGGACATAGACCCGAGAAATTTATAGTACATGCAAGAGGAGTTGTGTGTATGAGAGTTACTCTTAAATATTTACAGTTGCTAACGTATTCAAATATTATTTAGTAACCCATTACCACACTGTAGGGCGGAAAGATAGCGCTGATCGCTTTTAAAATTTCCATGAGGTTCCGGTTATGGTCAAGGACAACACGGTGATGATCATATACTAATTTTGGGATGAAGTAATATTCTTTAGTAGTTCAATATCCCTCCCTTTTACATTTAAGCCGCTTAATATAATATAATTTATATTTAATTGTGAAATGTAGCTTACAGCCTTAAGGTCGAAAGACTGGGCAATATGAAATATATAAATAAATAAATAAATAAAGTGGACCGAAACTTATTTTTATTGCGTTGTTTCAAGTCGATCTAGATGCCACAATTATAAGCAGAATATTACACTGGAGAATGAATCTGGCCAACTAATTTGATGGGTTTTTGTAATGGTCTGTATCTATTCAGCGGGTCAAGTCAACCAAGACCTTTCTGTGTAAAATGAAAAAAAAAATTGGATATTATGAAATAAAACATAATTCGAAATAGATGTCATGGCAAGAAATAGGAGCTATTGACCTCTAATCGGTTAAGAGGGTGCAAATATCGCGTAATATTGCCCATTCTTGGATTAAGATCTGCAAAAAGTTAGAGTTCCGTGGTAGTGGTGTAGGGTATCATATGGTCGGCCCCGTCCGACTATACTGCTCCACTCACTGGTTTTACTATAGTTCCTATACAACGGCACCGACCCATAAGCGGTATTTTAGACTGAATGTCCCCACCAATGTTACTGAAAGTTGACAAACATATATAATAAAAATGGTCAATATAGGTTCATGTTTTGATATATCATCAATATAAGGGTATCGCTCCGTTTCTCGTTGTGTAGGCTGTACCACCTTTTTTTGCGGAAAAGTATATATATATATCGTTTTAAATGAATTTTCTCATCGATGTGGCTATACTTTGTCCCACAGAAATACATAACTCATAAAATCGTAACTCATTATTATGTACACAATTCTTATTAAAAAAAAAAACAGCATAAAATGACAATATCGGAGATTAAAATTATTATATTCAATATTGAAAACAAAGATTTTCGATAAATTCGCATTTCAGAATCTTGGAGGATATATAATAGGTTATTTTGTGAACTAGCCTTATATAGAGATTTCATATTATGTTAGGCCTCTTTATGATCATATATGTACTTAACAAACATATAAATTGTTGAATTTAGTTTGAAACACCTACAACAATATTCCTTGATTCCAAATACCGATATTCATGAAATGATCCATATTAATATGTTGAAACATCCGTTTCATGTCATCCACTGCATGCATTTAGTGCGACACACTTTCACACATTCTTTCGTACTATCGTTTGGGTGCGCAACAGGAGAAGTGGCTTCGTTAAGTTTGTTTTCAAATTTCCTGTTGCATACGGCGAAAAGAGGAAATTAGTAAAGTTCCGTTAACACAACAGTAGAATGTTATGACTGGATGACTGGCTGTCTGACTAGAGGGTAAAATTACATGCATACATATAAACATATTTCCAACTTACATCTCTGGTGTACATATATCAACAATGTTTATAATTTTCGTGTTGTTTATATTACGAAGAAGCAGAAGAATGCTAGACACTAAACTTGAAAAGATAACACCACCCATCGTATTGTTAATTTCTAACAAGTTTTCAAAACATTTTTAGTTGTTTCGTTTTTATACCCTACACAACTATGTTGTCAGGGTATTATAGCTTTGTGCAGCCCCAAATGTTTGTAACGCCGCGAAATATTGGTCCTAGACATACCTTTAAGTATACCGATCGTCATATCTCGACTAGCTGAATCGATCTAGACATGTGTGTCCGTCCGTCCGTCCGTCTGTCCATTATAATTTGTAAACACGATACAGGCCACAGTTATGGACCAATCTTCACGAAATTTTGCATGTAGGATGGGTTCTGGCCAGTGAAGACCCCTATTGTTTTTGGAAAAGATCAGTTAATATTTAGGGGATGAAATGGACCAAAAACATTATTTTTGTCGGTTTTTCTGGTCGCTCCAGAGGCCGCAATTATGGCCCAAACACTGTGAATTTTTGCACGGAGAAGGGGATCGGGCCAGAGAATAAGCATGCATGTTTTGATAAAGATCGGTCAATATTTAGCGGGTCAAATGGACCCTGACTTTTGTGTGAAAAATGACAAAATTTGTATTCTATGGCATATATATTTACTCCTGGAGGATGTAGACCCGAGGAGTTGACAGAATATCCAAGAGGAGTGGTTGGCCTTTAAATTGATACCAAATAAAGTGATGTATCTACTCAGATGTGGGAGTTACATTCAAATATTTACAGGTGCTTACGTATTCAGATATTATTTAGTAACCCATTACCACATTAGAGGGGGAAATATCGCGCTGATGGCTTTGAAATTTGTCATGAAGTTCCAGTTATGGTCAAGAACAACGCCTACAATTTTCGATGATGATCAGATTAAAATTTTGGGATGAAATGGACCGAAAACTTAATTTTTTGTGTGTTTTCGAGTCGAGAATAATCCGAAAATCACAACACAACCCACCGTGAAGGTAATCTGGACAAGTAATTAGAAGGACTGTACTGAATATTCGAAAAAAGTAAGGAAGAGGTGTTGTTGACCTCTAATCGGACAAGAGGGGGCAAATATCATGAAATATTACTCAGACTCGGAATAAACATCCTCAGAAAGTTAGAGTTCGTGGTAGTTGTGTAGGGTATCGTATGGTCGGCCCCGTCCGACTATACTGCTCCGCTCACTGGTTTTTTTTTTTTTTTTTTTTTGGTGAAGATAAACTTATTGGGATGATTTAAGTGAAGCTCACAAGGAATTAAGTTAGGAAAAAGGAGATTGACTCGAGTTTATATTGTTGTAGTTGATGATGGTTAGTTTTAACAAGCTATGTTAATTATGGATATTTATTTTATACATGAGAGGAAAGGACCAAAGTCTGACTGGACTGACTTTACGAATAAATAATACGTTATTTAAATTAATATTATTTCTTATTTTATCTTTGTGTTTTAGTATAAACTATTAAGATATACTTTCAATATTAAGGGTATTAAAGTTCTTGCTGAGATCCGCATTATTACTAATTGTTAACATATTTGTTTTTTTTTCTTTTGAAACGTATTTTCATCCACTTGTCAGCTGGGAAAAAACTCAAAAGTAGGATAACAGAAATATTCAACCATAATTATGACATTCAAAAGAGATCAATGATTTCCATAGAAATACTTTAACGAATCTCCTCATTTTTTATGTTCACAAAATTCTTTATTCAATCAATAATCGGAAATCATTATTAAGAAAAGTGCTCATTAAAAGAGTTAATACGAATGCAAATGAACAAGCAAAAATAGGATATCATTAAACAGCATCAACAAATTACAATATCAGAAATTAAAATTATTCTGTTCAATATTAAAAACAAAGATGAATATTCATAGAATTTTTTGGTTTAGCAGGAAACAATTATTCAGTGCAAATGGTAAAGAGAATTTATTTGCAGTTACAAAAGAAAAAATAAATTGAAAGCAATAAATTTCAGAGAAAAATACATTTATTTATGACCACGTTCTTAATGTAATACGCTTATAAAAATTCAAACATCTATTCATTTGTCGGAATTTCCAAGTAAGAAACATAATTATATTAACCAATTAAACATAATTATTTATCAATGCTCAGATATTGAAAATGTGATGCGGATAGGATTCACTACTTCAAAATATATCGGAAAAGCGTTATATTATACTCTGATAAATTAATTGCTGGTTTTGGTCAGTGAAATGGCCAGTCCGATATATGTGAGTTCGCATTGTCATGATAAGTTATTTAAGGGAAACCCCCAACCCCCTTCTCGATTTTAGTTTATGAAGATTTTCAATGGGCTGGTAAATCAATACCAATGCTTGTTAAGGTTTGTAACTTTGCACATATATATTTGAAGATTTAAAAAAAAAGAAAAATAATTAACAAACATTTTTTGTTATTGTTTTGTTGTTGATTTTTGTAATTAAAGAGAAGTCCTTATTTTTGATGGCGGGCATGATAACTCCTCACTGGAACTTCGGAATGCGAAAATTCCAACGGTGTTAGAAAGAGTACATGTTTGGTTTTCGTATAACCTAGGATTATTGACTTCACTCTAAACTTAACAAAATGGGGGACCTTTTGAAAACATATTTTTGGAAAATCGCCGATTTTTGACCAAAAAACAAGTTAAACCAGTAAGGAAAGTAGTAAAGTCGGACGGGGCCGACTATATGATACCCTTCACCACTTTGGGTATATTTAACAGATGAATTCTAACAGACGTCGCATTTTAAAGGACCAGTAAAATGAATTTGGATTCGTAAACATGTAATTCTGCACCGATACTAATTTTTTTATTTGGTCAGATATAGAAGCTATATCTAAATCTGAACCGACTTCAGGAAACTAAACACACATCATTCTAGACCTATTTCTTACGCTGTACCAGATTTCGTGCAAACCGAAAGATATTAAGGGACTTTGGTGCACCATTTACATTAAATCGGACGAAAATATATATGGGAGCTATATCTAAAACTGAACTAATTTTCAGAAAACTTAACAGACATCATTCTCGACCTACGTCATTACGTTGTGCCGAATTTCGTGCAAATTGAAAGATATATAGGGACTTTGGTGCACCAATTACATTAAATCGGACGAAAATATATATGGGAGCTATATCTAAATCTGAACCGATTTTTCCCAATTTCAATAGGGTCCTTGGGCCAAATAAGTGATCTATGCCAAATTTCATCCAAATCGGATCATAAATGCGACCTGTAATTTGTTCACAAAAATACATGGACGGACGAACAGACGGACGGACAGACGGACATACTAAATCGACTCAGAAAAGTGATTCTATGCATATTCTCAAAAGGAACCATGTGTCTATCTCGATTCCTTTTGCCTGTTACAAACATATGCGCAAAGACATAATACCCTGTACCACAGTGTGGTGAAGGGTATACAAATAAGGAAGATCTTCACCGATTGGCTTTATCCTAGTTCATACGGTAGCTATACACTCACACTCCTGGCCGCCATTCGGAAAACAATGTTTAGAGAAAAAACGCGTGTAAAAATGATTGCTAAAGGATTTTTGAGGCTGTTAGGAGCGAGTTATTTTTGTATTTTACGAAGTGGCTTTTATTTGTCTTTTCTTCACTGAACATTATGAAGATAAGTCCATAGTTCCCATCGAAAGTTCTCGCATAATTTTCCGTATGTTCAAGGACTTACCGAAATGTTTCAACCTGAGTGCCTGAAGTTAGGTAGTTTTTAGTCCGTTTATGTATTGAAAATAGTTTTGTAGAAAAATTAGTCTATAACACAAGATGAAGGTCATGGTGACCTACCGACTGGGTTCACTTAAGGACAATTTCGTCATAGGTCAAGTTTTACTGATTACACTGTGCGACAAATTTGAATTTTTTTGATAATTACCGGGAAATTCCAACAAATTATGAAAGAGGGGCTAAAAAAAGAAAACACGTGTATCGGGGTTTTGAAAGTTTACGTCGGGAGGTAACCTAAAAAGGGCGGACAATATTCCTCCTTTTCTAGAATTTTGATAATTTTCAATTAAAATTTCTTGAAATCCTTGCATTTTAGATATATAGTGCCTTCGGCAATATTACTGATAAAATATCGAGGAATATTTTGGTATGCAACTTTAACCCTCAACCGACTCATTAAAGGGGTCTTTTCGGTCCCCTTTTCCAGGAGTGATTGAAAACTCATTCACATCGGGGTTAAAGCTGCTCAGAATATTCTACAGAAATGTTCGCCATAAAGTTTTACTATAAGTCTCAGAATACACTAAAACTCAAAAATCAGCCTAAACTCCAAAAATCTTAAAAAGACAAAAACTCATTTTAGGGTTAATATCGTTCTAATGTAAATTTCTTAAAAACTATTGAATATAAATGTATAGTTTCTTCTGAGACTTGAAGTGGATTTTGACTTAGAATATTTTATTCTTTGACATTATATACCTAAAATTGAGTTTTTATGTTACTATAATGCACTTTGTGGAAAAAAATACTGGGAAAAGTCTTTGAAAAAAAAAAATATAAGAACATTTTGAATTTTTGGTTCAAAATGTATGACTATATATTCGGAATATATATTATATATACAGATTTCTCTTGTTCAGTGACTTATGCTAAAAATTGATGGAGAATATTTTTGTCCCTTATACTATCCTTCTAAAACGACACCTTGTGGGAAAAATGGGTAAAAACTAGTAATAAGTACAATATTGACTAAAATGAGTTTTTTGTTTTTTAAGATTATTGGCGTTTAGGCTGATTTTTGAGTTTTAGTATATTCTGAGAATTATAGTAAAACTGTATGGCGAACATTTCTGTAGAATATTTTGAGCAGCTTTAACCCCGTTTTGAATGAGTTTTCAATCACTCCTGGAAAAGGGGACCGAAAAGACCCCTTTAATGAGTCGGTTGAGGGTTAAAGTTGCATACCAAAATATTCCTCGATTTTTTATCAGTAATATTGCCGAAGACACTATATACCTAAAATGCAAGAATTTTAAGAAATCATAATTCGAAAATTATCAAAATTCTGGAAAAGGGGGAATATTGTCCCCACTTTTTAGGTTACCTCCCGACGTAAACTTTCAAAACCCCGATACACGTGTCTTCTTTTTTTAGCCCATCTTTCATAATCTGTTGGAATTTCCCGGTAATTATTTTTTGTGTTGCACAGTGTTATTTTTGAGATGACATGTCTTCAGCCAAATCAAGTGAGGATTTTTTTTATAAAACATATCCTCCTTTAATCTCGAGTTCTACTTCGTCTCTTTCGTCCTTATTTCCTTGACTGTAATCTAAATACCACAAGTTGAATTGGTTTACCTCCAAATATTTTACATAAATGTTGCTCCGTTTCATACAATTCGATGTCGATTTACAAATGCCCGTCGGTATGTCTGGCCGATTGGTGCGCACGATAACTCTCGAAGTGAGTAACGGATTTCATTCAAACTTTGCCCATCGAAATATTTATTTCTAACTTAGTTCAAATTCGGTATGGTCAAAAGTGTGTACAAAATTAATTTTATAATATCATGCGAACGGAAAATCCGATTTCAATCAAACTTTGTTAAACCTATTAACTTTACCAAACCTAGATAAAGTCGAAAGATGGACCCATTGGTCCACCTTCTGGTACCACCCCGTCAAATAGTCAAAAGTTTCAATATTTATAAATTTATTATTAGGCGAAAGGAATGTCCGATTTGAACCAAACATTGCACCTATTATCTTGACCAAGCCTATATAAAGTCCAAAAATGGGACCAGTCGGTCATCTTCTTCTGGTACCTCCTCTAGAAAGGTTCAATATCTTATAAACCGTGTAAATTAAATTGAAGCGAATTGAATAATCGGTTTGATTAACATTAAATCTGAAACCTCTTTGATAAAACCTAGAAGAAGGCCTCCGCAAACCATAGGCTGAGGGTATATCTGTCGGCAACACAGACTGATACTTTATTACTCATATTTGAGATGACATTCCTTCAGTAAAATCGAATTAAGATTGTTTATAAAACATATCCTCCTTCTAACTAGAGTCTTTGCTCTAATAATGTCGCACATAAGATTTTAGATAGGGTTCAATATTCTATATTCGCGTGTATTTGCAGTTATTTTCCACTTTTACACTATCCTTGCTCAGAAAACCTTATATCTACAAACACTACAAATTATAAAGTCAATTGTACATTAAGAAGAGCTTTTGAATTCATTTGAGATTTTTCATAAATATGTCTGAACGCTAATAAAATCTATTCGTGGGAAACATTTTTTGAACCAAATTTTCAGATAATATACCTAATTTTTGTAGAAGTTTTAATCAGGACGAAAGTTTTAGAAGGACGAAATGTTCTACAAACAAATTTTCATTCGAAATTTGTCAGAATTTATCAGAAAATACATTAAATAGGTACAAATGAAGAAATGAAAGTGATCACTTTATATCTCTCAACTTTGACCTATGGCGGATTTTTCCGTTTGGTTTTTTCACCCCGCAGATCATAATATCGATTTTTGTCTCACAGTGATATTGATAATTTTTGTAGGAAAAATCTACATTCTGTGAGAACCAAAATAAAATTTAATTATGCTAAAAATACGTGTCATAAAACCTTCAGAATAACGAATATAAGAGCTTACCATTATATGGAGATACCTAATAAATGAAGAGATATATCCAAACACCATCTATAAATAGTAACAATATATGTGTATGATACGTGCCACTATTCACTTGAATCACCCTATATAAATAAATAAAAACAATTGTCTAGTACGATTCTTAAGAGTACTTCTTGCATGTAGACAATAAGGGTGATTTTTCTGTATGCCCAAAATTGGAGTCTTCATACCCACGAATCACCCGAATTTACAATGAAAGGCAATTTAATTGTGGCTCAGAACTTCAGCATATTCCCTGATTTGAATAATCTGTTTTTGATTTTTCTAGCATTTTATAATATCATAGCACCTATCTGCCCAAACTGAAAGCATTACGTTTAATTTTTACTCATTATTTTCTCCTTATTCATAGATTTTGTGATGGTGTGTTATATTACCCCAATTCACTTGTTGCCAATATTTATTGTTATTCAAGCCTTACCATACGCCATAAAACACTTTTCAAGTGTGCCACACAGACAACAAATTACGAACAAAGTGTAGCTAATAAAATATTTTGTGACTTGTAATTATTTATTTTATATTCTTTCCGAGACGGTGGGGTCATTTAAAACACTTAAACAATGTTATTGTGTTAATTACTCTTTTTCGAACATTTTCAAAAACCCTTGTTTCTGTCTTTGGCAAGTCAATAAATTAAGAACTCAATTTCCTTTCCTTTGGCATTTAGGGACATAAAATAGAATGTAAAACAAACGTGCTCAAATTACCGCTCGTGTTTGCCATATCACACGTCACGCTAATTTACGTGTCATGCGATTCTAGACCATCGTACGTACATGTATGAAGGTGTTCGATTTGAGTTCTTACCCATACTGGCGAACATAAACGTTAGTATGTATATTCCATTTTTCTTTTCTGTTTTTTTTTCAGTTTCCTGCGAAAGGAAAGGAATCACTTAAAGTGTGCGTGTGTTGGAAACCTAATAGGTGATAGTATATGTCTGTATCCGCTTGGAAATATCTTGCATGTGAAGGCATTTTAAATCTCGGTTTCCGTTATTTCATTCCGGTTTTACAAATACGTATGCTTGGGTCGGGCAGTCGGACGGAAGCATATTTGACGCAATTTGTAAATTAAATGTGACAAAGATTTGAAATATTTTCACTAACATGTGTGTATGTGCGCCGTTATCCACTTTTAAATTTTAATCTATCTACAAATTAATTACAATTAACTTAATGACACTTTAAATTTCTACTTAAAAATAATTTCCATCTTCAATTATCTGCTGTTGCATTTGTTTGGGATTGTATAAAGCACCAAAGTTATTGTCATTACTAATTAATTATTTCCAAACACTTATCTTTGCACTCATTTCGTCATCCATCCATTTGTTATGCACACACCAAACACACACACAGAGACAGATGGTTGAACATTCCAACACTCCGTTGAATGGTAGTAGTCCTTTGGACGCCATTGAATGCTGGTCATGATTTAGTCGATACAAAATGAATTGTGTTACTTTGCCGGGGCCAGATACACGTGCAAATCCGAACAGCGGCGTTAATCAAACGCGCAATACAATGCCATTGTGTGAAGGCTGACAAGTGTAGATGATAATTGAACGAATGCATTTAATATCAATTAAAATCTGGACACAATGACAGCAACAGGAAACCGGAGAGAGAGGGGGTGATAAAAATAAGGAAATGTGAGAAAAGTCGTAATGTAATTGGGAAATGGAAAGGCGAGGAGGATAAGCACTAAAAAGTTAGTTCTTAGCAATGAAGGAATTTTCGTTAGGAATGCGTGAAAAGGGCAGTGTATTCCTCTTCATTTGCGACTAAACGTGTACACACGTGTGAATCAAGTCAATTGTAAAAGGGAGATTCTCCATTTCAAATTTCGAAAATTTTTAACATTTGAATACTTAAAGGAGAAACTAATGTTGATATAATCCTTGGAACAAAAATAAAAAGAGGAAATATGAAGATTTTGACAAATTGTGGACGAAGTACCAAATGTAGTGGATCCAAAGCGCCCTTTTTCTGAATCGATCCATCGATTGTAAAAATTTTAGGGAGTAGACAGAAACGCCTAATCTTCTGATATGATCTAAATTTGGAAAAATATTACTTTTTACGAAGGTTGTGGCAAATCATATAATCCATTAGCTCCGTATGAGATTTCCAGAATTTTTATATTCGAATCTCAACTTCAATTTCAAAAAGTTTTGACAATGTTTTATTATGATATTGAGTCACTTCAAGAAAAACATGTAAGGGAGACTGGAGCCGTTTCGGCCCTTTTGGTTTGGAGATCTAAAGCTCAGTAGGTTTTCAACAGATATAAAAACCTTGTAACTTGTTATTGTCCTCTGATACTTAATCATAAACACTCGTACCAAAACTATATGGTAAATTAGTATTAGTTAAATATTTTTAAAATTTTATGAAAAAAGTTAAACTTGCCGGGGTAGGGTTATATTTTAGAGGTGTCTGAAACGGAGTGGAAAAAAGAGCGTGAAGGGTAAGAAATGAAGGTGATGGATTTAGGGTTCAAAGCTACGTGACTGTTCTTCTTCGCAAAAAATTTCATTGTAGATTCATGTTTAAATATAGCCCTATGTAAATATTCCTCCTCATTATACCGTTCACCACACTGTAACAGGCAAAAGGGAACGAGATAGACACATGGTTCCTTTTGTGAATATGCAAAAAATCACTTTCTGAGTCGATTTATGCATGTCCGTCCGTCTGTCCATGTTAAATTGTAAACAAAGTGCAGGTCGCATTTATGATCCTATTGAAGTTGTGAAAAATTGGCTCAAATTTAGATATAGCTCCCATATATATTTTCGTCCGATTTAATGTAAATGATGCACCAAAGTCCCTATATATCTTTTGATTTGCACGAAATTTGGCATAGCGTACTGAATCTGAAGTGGGGAGATCCGAAACTATAGTCTTCCCTGCCTTACCCCTCGGCGGACAATGCCATACATTCCGCACTAATAAATAGTTGTTTTTTATAAAAACAACAAACTGAGATTAAGCCTGACTATTTTGCAAAAACAAAATACAAATGGTATCCCAAATAACCCCCCAACACTACTGAATCGAGTCTAAAATGATGTGTGAAAATCGGTTCAGATTTAGATATAGCTCCCATATATACTTTCGTTCGATTTAATGTAAATGGTGTACCAAAGTCCCTTTATATTTTTCGATTTGGCATAGCGGACTCAATTGAGTATAAAATGATGTGTGCTAAGTTTAGTGAAAATCCGTTCAGATTTACATATAGCCCCACATATATATATCTATATATATATATATATATATACGTCCGATTTAATGTATATAGTGCCCCAAAGTCCCTATATATTTTCCGATTTGCACGAAATTCGGCATAGCTTACTAATTAAGTTATAAAATGATGTGTGTTAGGTTTCGTGAAAATCGGTTAAGATTTAGATATAGCTCCCATATATATTTTAGTCCGATTTAATGTTAATGAAGCACCAAAGCCCCTATGTTTCTTTCGATGTGCACGAAATTTGACATTTCGTGAAAATCGGTTCAGATTTTGGTATAGCTCCTGTATATATATTCGTCCGACTTTAAGGGGACCCCCTCATTCTCGGGGTCAATTTGTTTTTTTGATTTAATTCGAATCTACACTAATTCAAAAATGTCCCTAAAAAATTTCAAGTGAAAATCTCAAGAACTCTTGAAGATATAGCTGATTTATTGTGTCAGCATCAAGTGACGGCTAAAGGGCTTCTCAAACTTTAAACGCGTTTTTCTCTTTTGCGAATGGCAGGCACGATAACTCAAAAACTAATAACCCAATCGATTCCAAATTTTTACACGTTTCTCTGTGAGTGTATAGCTATCGTATGAACTAGTATAAAGCCAATCGGTGAAGATCTTCCTTATTTTTTAACTTGGTTTTTGGTAAAAAAAATCGGCGATTTTCCGATTTTTTTAAGGGCCGCCATTTTGTTATTTTAGATCGAAGTCAATAATCCTAGTTCATATGAGAGCCAAACATGTACTCTTTCTAACCCCGTTGGAATTTTCGGATTCCGATGTTCCAGTGAGGAGTTATCATGCGCGCCATCAAAAATACCGACTTTTCTTTGATCACAAAAAACAACAAAACAATAACAAAAATTTTTTGTAAATTATTTTATGTGTAGTGAGATAGTTTTGCGATACTTTATCGCCAAGATTAGTCTTTCAACTAAAAAGAAAAAAATCGTTTAACTACATTGTTTGACAGATGTCGAATTCCAGTCCCATATTTTTGAAACTATGAATTTGATAAACTATTTCATATAAATGAAACATACTGTCCGAGGCAAATGGAACTGTAATTAGAATTCTTTTTAAGAAACTTTATTTAAATATATCCAACGTTGTGTAGATTATCATATATTCGGCCCACTCTATTTCGACCCTATCCTTAGTGATGCTTATTTTCATGCAATTTCCTTTTTTGCTATTTAATGTAATTATATCTCCGTTTAATGGAAAATATGTGGGTAATATATTATATTACAAACTATCAACTGTTGTACAAATTAATCTATGAACTTATATACTAACTTTTCGCTTTCATTTTTTTGGTATCATTTTAATTTAATTAGTTTTATAAAATAATTCCGTTTATTTTTATACCAACTTATCGCATATTATTTACTTTTTATACTTTTTTAAGCATTGTAAATTAATTTAACAATTGTTATAATATAAATATGTTTCTGGATTGTGTGTTCAACTTTTTTCTAAAAAAAATATAATTCCCTTTTTAAATGCACACAATAAAGCCAGTTACACTTACACTGCATGTCATTGTCAATTATAAAATTTAATCCATTGCTTATCCTTAACACAGTGTAAAAATATAACAATTAACTTTATTTGCAGAGTAAAAAAAAAAACAATGGAAAAAAAACTGAAACAGCAGAAAAAATTGTCACATTGTTAGTAGTGTTATATAACTAATTTGCATAAAACACTCGAAAATGTATTCGTGATGTGCGGGAGGGGAACAAAAACGTTGCTACATTTTTTCAATGATATTTCAAATGGCAACAGATGTCACTGAGATTTGAACAAAAACCAGCTAAATTGTCACTAACAACATTTGTTGTATGGAGACAAAATGTTGTGATATTACTTCAGGGTACAGGGTGTGTTTGAAATTAGAAAATGGAAATGGTATAAAACACTGAAAGGAGAAAATGGGATACATTTTATCCAGGAATTGTCCTGGAGTCTTCAAATGTGTTATTTTTGAAAAAAAAATAACTCGGGACAATTACTATCCTTGAGATATTTTATCTTTCCATTCGATCGTTTTTTTAATGAAAAGAGCCCATAATAGGCTCAAATAGTTTTGAGTTTACTATTTTGTTGCCTTAATTTCACCACACCCTGCAACTGTAATTATGTTTGGTGTTTGATGTTTTTATTTAATTTTGTTTTATACAATTGCTTTAATATTACTACAAAAGCAAATGAAATTAGATTTAATATTTATGATAATGATATGGCATGGAAAACTGTGATGATGATGATTATGATGGTGATGATAATGATAATGGGGACATTGGTGACAGTTTTGTTGTCGCTGAGGTCCTCTTTGTAGCGGTTGTGTTAATTGATGTCAATGTGGCAACAGTTGTTTAATTAATGCATAAACCCATTACAAACGGAAACTGTGGCAAATGTAAATCAAATAACTTATCTGTTTGAATAAAACATTTGCCGTTCAAACGGAAGTATTTAGCGTTGTATATAAAATAAGAGAAGGATGTGCCTTTTCCGTTTAAAATATCTAATTAGAATAACTTAGGAAGTTATTAAAATATTAATTACAGGTGGCTTTATTGGAAAATGTGACTAGAGGTTAGCCTACGTTACTAGGCATTTATACCCTACTATGTTGTAAGGGTATTGTAGTTGTATGTGTCTCCAAAAGTTTGTAAAGCCTCGAAATATTGGTCCTAGATTTAACTTTATCCTATCTCGACTAGCTGAATCGATCTAGATATGTGTGTCCGTCCGCATGTCCATTATAACTTGTAAACACACCGCAGGCCATAGTTATGGACCTATCGGCACGAAATTTTGCATATAGGACGGGTTCTGCTTTTGGTAATGATCGTTTAGTTTTCCGGTCGCACTTGAGATCACAATTATAACCCGAACATCACACAATTTTACACAGTGAAAAATGGCAAAAAGGATATAGACCCGAGAACTTGATAGTATATCCAAAAGGAGTGGTTGATCTTTTAATTAGTACCAATTATAATGATGTATACATTTATAGGTACCTACGAATTCTTATATTTTAGTCTTACAATTACTATACTAGGGTCGGAAATGTAGGCTAGGAGAATTTACCTGAGGTATAGGTTATGGTCAAGGACGTCACCTATAATTTTCGGCACTGATCCGATGATATTTCGGGGATGAAATAGACAGAAACTTTACTTTTATCTGTTTTCCAGAGGCTCGCGGCAATTATAAGTCGAACATCCAAAATTTCCATGGGGAAGGTGATCTGACTGACTAATTCGAATGTCTGTCATGATAATGCTCGGAATATGCTGCCCCGACTGTACTGCTCCGCTCGATGGTTTTTAATGAATATTTTTAGAAGGAGTATCTTGAGCGTATTTTTTAATATGATAACTGAGTTTTTATTTATTTAATAATTTATTAAAGCCTATATTAGCGTAGATTTTTAATGTATATATTTTTTGATAATAAGCCTGGATTTTGTTTTTTGTCTGCAAGTTTATAAGCGTCACATTTGCCATAAGCGGATTTTTAATGACATGTTGGTACCATTTAGTTCATTTGTTCTCTTATATACACCAATTCTGATCGCAGCAGATATCTAGCTCTATACTAATTTTGGTTCCATTTATTATCTTTCGTACCCTTGGAGTACTTATTTCCAAAACTAATTCCAAATTAATTAATTAATTCTTAATTTTACCAAATTTAGTACCATTTAGTACACATTTATATAAATCCAAAAGAAACCATATTTCCCTATTTCAGGATTCCAGACCGATCGCTTTACCCAAATATAATTGCACTAAATTGAGTACCATTTAAATCGTACACCCCAACAATGACCCTAACTCCAAATTTTAGGATTCCAGCTCTATCGGTTCAGTAGAGCAGTACGAATTTCCAAGAATTCCTAAATAACCCAATCCTACCCCCTAACAATGACCTTAACTCCGAATTTGAGGGCCCAACCTCTATCTATTCACCCAAAATTCAAATTGTACCATTTAATACCCATAGGTATGAATTTCCAACAGTAACCCTATTTCTAAAATTCCGTGTTCCACATCTATCCGTTCACCCAAATCTAAATTTGGTACTATTTAATAGAATTTCCAAAACTTCCTCATAACCCCAGTCCGACCTTCCAACCTATCTCCCAATTTCAGTATCCCACCTCTATCGGTCCACCAAAAATTTCAAATTGTATACAATTTAGTACCATGAAGTACCCATAAGTATGAATTTCCAAAACTACAACCATACCCCAATCCTACACTCCATAAGTAACGTTTTTTCCAAATTTCAGTGTTTCAGGTCTATCGGTTCACCCAAATCAAAATTTTATCAATTATAGTACTATTTAGTACTTTTTGTACACTATTTTGTATACGAGTTTCCAAAAACCCTTTGGTACATCTATCCTTTACCTTATCTAACTCTACCGGTTCAAGGGTATGTATGGATGCGTAATTGGAGTCATGCGAATTAAGACTTTTCAATTAATATTTTCTTCGAGGCCGGATTTTTCGAGGTGGATTTTTTTAAATAAATTATCCTTCAACCAATATATAATAGTGGATTTTTAATGGATATTTTTCAAGCCTATGTGATTGTGATTCTGTTTTTATTTTTTCGAACCTTTTAGGATCTTGTTTGTTTTTATGAATATATTTTCGAAGCCGATATTAGGGTGCATTTTTAATTTATTAGTAAACAAATTTTCGAAACCTATTAGCCTGGATTTATAAATGAAGTAATCAATATTTTCTATCTTTAGTTTGTATTTGAGAATTTTAAACACGTGGAGGGTGTAAAAGTTCAATCTGCGGAACTTAACTCCTTTTACATTTATTTTTGTATTGAATATATTTTTATACTAGTATACAAATTTAAAATTTATTTGGTTTTATATAAATTTCATATATTTAACTACCATACATAAATTAGGTTAATGTTTATTATACACAATTTTGTATAATATCTCGTTTTTCTATTTCATTATATTTCTACTTTAATAAAATGAAAAAAAAAAAATAAATAAATAAAACTACAACAACAGTAACCATTGTGGTTCTATGAATATACTTTGTAACATAATATTATGACATTACCGCTCCCTCGTCAGTCGACCTGTGTCATTGACAGGCAAGTCTATTTTTATTTTTTTCTTTTCTGTTCGGTATCTTACATCTTTTTAAGTGCTTTGTAAAAAGTAACACAAAGGTTTTTTTAAATAAATTATTTAAATATGCTGTTGTGTAGCTAACAAAGAAGTTGTCAACGTTTCTTTTTTGTTCTTTGCAGTTAGTTAGAGGATTTTGTTTTTAAATGCGGCTTTTCTGGTGAATTTTTGATTTCCACTCTCATCACAGAGAGCAAAATAGTCTGTCAGGTAAAATGTTTACTTGTTTACTTCTATAAATGGAAATTTATTGTTTAAAATTGTTCTTTATTTGAGCTATTTTTAAATACTAGACATTTGTATGAAATATGTTTGTTTTATTTTTGATGTCTGAAACCAACGAGGTTCTTGTTCAAAAGTTTGTCAAAACTCGAAAGGGACTTACAGGGAATCAAGCATGAATGTCAGTTCTACATACATTGGGATATATAGTGTAAGAATTCATATTCGTCAGCCATCAAGTACCCACGTTCATTTTTGTGATTGAAATCAATAAGAAATTATCATCATTCAAAATTGTTAGTGTTACTTTCCTTGAGACTCACTCTTGAAGTAATGATAATACAAGTGCATATTTACAAAAAATTCGTTGCCAGAGTATACATCTATTTAGTACTCTCCACCACAAGGTGTAGATTATATTAAAATGTGTTATTCCACTTATAATACCTCGAACTATTTGTCGGAGGTTAGAGTAGAATTCTATTCTATATTTTATTGTTGCTATTATAAATTATCTTCTAAGTGTCTGTAGTTGATATATTGTTTGCTCGGAGGATAAAAACTCAAAATCACAAAACCAGCACGAATAATATAGATTTCATGCGCTCCAACCAGTTTCCTAATGTGGGAGAGCTTGACTGGAATTGTGGTTAATGATTCGTCTTCTTCGTTTTTCCCATTTCTCGAAAGACTTAAAGCACACAAAATGTACCATTCAGAATAGACCGTCGTAAGTTGTTCAGGTAATATATCCAGAATTCTTCAACATTGACAGTCTTATAAACGTCTTTTGGAGCATCGCTTTGATACCCTCCACGATAAGGTGGAGTCAATTTGTCATTCCGTCTGATCCTCGTTATATTCACGAAATAATAGTGGGATATATCAATCCACCATAACCTCAGATATTCCAATTGGGTAGTAAGTCTTCATTCCATAAATATGAATATATATTATTTCGGTATGGTCAAGGTCCAAGGCCAATTTTCCAACATTTTCTGGTATTTATTTACTGTGTCATCCACATAAAAGTACCCATCCATTTGAGGTATTTCCATATCGAATGTCCACATAATGGTGGAGAGTATAATAAATTCGGTCCGGTTAAATCTAATTTGTGCGTGTTTTTTGTAATTTATTTGCATCAATCAACTGAAGTCTTTTTCGATCTACTGACAAATTGTGCAGTATTAAAAAAAAAACTAAACCATTTTATGGGTAAATCTTCATTCAATAGCGAATGTGTGTTGGTGGAAGAATTGCCCATGGATGCTTCTATCTCACGGTATGTCACATGACGATTCCGCATTACCAGTTCTGGGACACAATGTTTTTTGTGATCTTCATGAAACCAGTTGATGCCTGAAAATGATGGCGCTTCGACGACGTACAATAAATCTTGATCAGAGCTTCCAAAGTAGCCGTCGTATAAGAAAACATGTTTGTCTTCTCAGAGAATATTCATAGTTTTCTAGAAGATTCCATGGACTTCTATATTCAATAATTATGGTCTTCGATAAGTTTACCTTCTGATCTTCGTTAAGAAGTAATATCTATCTATAATGTAGGAAAAATATCTCCTGGTCTTCTATGCGAAGATTCCTTGCTCTTCTCTGAGAAAAATACGTGGTCTTGTATGAGATGATAATTTGAGATTTAAAATGAGATTTGTATAAGACCTTATGGCCTTCCCTGGGAAATTTCATAACATCAATCCATGCACATGTCATTCTGCAACCTATTTTATTCTCTTTGGACAGATTTATATCTATTGGTAGGATAAACTTATGTAAATCTGAACTCAATTTAAGGAAACTTGATATACGTTAGGCTATACTTACATCAGTACGTTTTGTCAAATTTTTTGCAAATCGTTTTGGGTCTAAAGTATATATGGAAGCCTATATCTAAATCTGAACCGATCTGAATCGGCTGTACCAAATTTAATCCAGTTTAGATAATCTTAAAAAAGAAATTTAAAAATAAAAATATTTTTGAAAAACAAACTATTATCTTTGATTGCTAGGCTAAGAAGTTTGGAAGCAATTCTTGAGACCATCTAATAGGCGTTTAAAAAACTCAAAGCGGGACAAAGCTCATTACAAACAATCTAGCTGGCTTGTGACATAGCATTTGTTCCATAAGCCGAGCTTAAAAAATATTTCCAGGCGCGTCGTTCTTGTGCGCAGCTCTTCCATTTTGAAAGACCATGTTCCGAAATGTTGTCTTCCACTTGATCTTTCCATGGAATTCGTGGTCTTCCCCTTCTACATGAACCATAAATTCGTTTTTATATGCCTTTTCAGATGGGACATCCTAATCCATTCTCACAACTAGCCAACGAAGTCGCTGCTGCTCTATACGTCTGAATATGTAGATCTCCAAGAATAGATCCTGATCGGCCCGTAGATCTTCCTGAGAATTTTCTCTCAAACACTCCAATCCAATGCTTCAGATCCATGCAACAGCAAGGGTAATATCAGCATCTTATGGAGTGTGAGTTAGTTCTGGCGACAGGTGGCCTTGCTTCTGAGTTGCTTCCTCAGAGCAAAGCTGATATTATTAGTTTGGTTTATGGCGGTACCGATGTATATAAAATAGTTCACTACCTCGAAGCTGTAGTCTGAGTCTACTGAACGTCTTGCGCGTTGATATCATCAGCTTGGTCAATTTTTTCAAAGGTGGCCATTACCACAGTCTAGCTACTTAAAAGTAATATGCGGTTTTTTTATTATTATTTATTTTTTGTTCGTTTCTTTGTATTCATTCTGTGTCATAATTGTTTATTCATGACACTAATTATTATTTAAATCCCTATTTTTCCGTGACGCCCACGCTACTTTGTTTATTAATCTATTCATACAATAGGAATGAGTATCTGCCTATAATCTGTAACTGAATATATAATTAAATTCAGAAATTTATAAAAAAAAGGTTTAGAGGTTTTTTTGTTTTGCATTTAGTTTTTATGCAAACATAAACACGTCTGCAGTTTTCAAGTTAATTGTGTGAAATAAGATTAAAGGGACCCCCCATTCTCAGGGGAAAATTTCAATGATTCAATTCGAATCTACATTATACCAAGAATGTCCCAACAAAATTTCAAGTGAAAATCTCAAGAACTCTTGAAGTATAGCCGATTTATTGTGTCAGCATCAAGTGACGGCTGAAGGGCTTCTCAAACTTTAAACGCGTTTTTCTCTTTTGCGAATGGCGGGCACGATAACTCAAAAACTAATAACCCAATCTATTCCAAATTTTTACACGTTTCTCTGTGAGTGTATAGATATCGTATGAACTGGGATAAAGCCAATCGGTGAAGATATTCCTTATTTTTTAACATGGCTTTTGGTCAAAAATCGGCGATTTTCCAAAAATATTTTTTCAAAGGTCCGCCATTGTGTTAATTTTAGAGCGAAGTCAATAATCCTATACGAGAGCCAGACATGTACTCTTTCTAACACCGTTGGAATTTTCGGATTCCGATGTTCCAGTGAGGAGTTATCATGCCCGCCATCAAAAATAAGGACTTTTCTTCAATTACAAAAAACAACAACAAAACAATAACAAAAATTTTTTGTACATTATTTTTCTTCTCTTTTAAATCTTCAAATATATATGTGCAAAGTTACAAACCTTAACAAGCATTGATATTGATTTAGCAGCCCATTGAAAATCTTGAAAAATTCCCTTAAATTGTAATTCTTATTTCAATTTGTGTGGGGATTGCGACAATAACGTGTAGAATAAAAACTATTTCATATTAATTACACAAGTATATAATACTAATGGTAAAACAAAAAAGGTTGCATTACGCTAACAGTCAACTTGTTTGTGACCTGAAGTCAGAAAAATGAAGTTTTTCTCAGAAAAATTAAGGTTTTTATAACGTTAAATACATTTAATCGTATTAAGTTCTAGTTTTTTTTTATCAAAAAAAGAAAAGATTAAAATAAACATATATTTTAAATAAATTTAAATTTAACATACCACAACCATGAAATCAACTTCTAATAATTATGGAAATGGTTTAATAAAGTATTCAAGTATTGTGTATATTTAAATATTTTCATAAAATCTTTCAACTTTTGCTGTGCATGTTTTTAATACTGCTCTACATATATATACATATATATTTATATATATATATACTATATATATTATATACTAAAAACCATTTGTCATAAATATGTTTGCCTATGTTTGAATATATTTTTTTGTTTCCAACCGAGTAAATGTTAAATGTTCTTTATTGTTATATAAGCCTACATTTTCTTTTATTGTAAAAAGCAGAGCAAATGCTTTCAAAACAATTATTTCAGCATTAACTATTGTTTTACACAAATGCAAACAACACAGGCATTATATTTTTGCCCTCTTTCATTTTTTCCAGTTAACTTTGCTTTGCCAGCTATTATTGTCGGAATATAAATTCTGTGAACTGTTACTATTCTGACTGCTGTAATTCATGTCTAATGAATTTTTATAATAACTCGAGGGCATTCAGTTAAAAGGGAATAAAAGACAGAACAAAAAAATATGTTAATATTAGCAGAAGTCATTTTGTGGAATTATTTAAAAATACACACAAAATTATTTTTATATTTGCAGGAAGTGTCAAATTGCAAATTATATAGTGGAACTAAATGATGTAGCTTTTATCACCAGACCAAAAATGTCTTTAAGAAGGAATGACCTTAGACAGTATACTAATAATTAAGTGTTTTAAATAGCCTATAATAAAATCAGGGTTTAACTTCGGGAGATCGAACTTTTTATATTCTCTTCCGAGATGATACATGTTCCTGTATTGAAATTTATTTTCAATGTTACTATTCGGCGGCAAATTATATTTCAGATTTAGGATACCGTTATATGGGGCTATACCTAAGTATGGACAAACTTTGATAATTAGTTTACCAATCATTATATCTCCACTAGCTGAGGCGATCTAGACATGTATGCCCGTCCGTCTGTCTATGCCAGATCACAGTTATGGACCAATCGTCACGAAATTTTGTAAGTATGTCCGGTTTTTTCCATAATACACCCCTATTGTTTTGGTAACGATCCGCTTTATTTTTGCCAGATTTCCTTGCATGAAGAAGGAAATCTGGCCAAAAATAAGCATTCTTGTTTTGATAAAGATCGGTCAATATTTGTAGTGTCGAAGACTTTTGTATGAAAACCGATAAATGCCATTTGTAATGCCAAACATCATAGGAGTACTAGCAATGTCTGTTTCAGAGCTCTATCTTAAATACGTGATTGACATAGAATTTTATTCTGAACAAGAATAAATGTACTTTGTGGCGTCTCCGGTAAATATTTTGAGGTGTTGCAAGCGGAACGAAAAACATAATTATAACCAGTAAGGAAAGTAGTAAAGTCGGACTGGGCCGACTATATGATAACCTTCACCACTTTGGGTCTATTCGAAAAGACGTCGCCTTTTTGAAGGAATTTTGACATGAAATTGAACGAACTTAAATATGTGATTTTTATGTCTTTCTGGAACCTATGCTAAATTTCATTTCATTTGGGCGAGTTTAGAGTCGCTTGCGCATAGTGGGATAGATTTGTATAAATCGATTTAAAGCAAACTTGACACACGCTATTCGGTATGCTGCACTGTTTAAAATGTAATCTCAATCAGCCACCTATTGATTATTTGGTGTACAATTAACATAAATAAGTCGAAATTATATATGGAGGCTACGATATATCTATATCTAAGCCGACTTGAAGCAAACTTGCCAGTTATCGGCCTAGCTATGAATCTTTAGTGCACAATTTGCATAGAATCGGACAAAAATATATAGGAGGTGTACACAACATTCCAGACTTAATTCAATACGCTATGCCAAAATTCGTGCAAATCGAATGATTTTCAGAGACTTTGGTGCATCATTTACCTGACGAAATTATGTATGGAAGCTATATCTAAATCTGAACCTATTTTCAAGAAACTTAGCACACGTTATTCTAGACCTAATTCAATACACTGTATCAAAATTCGTGCAAATCAAATGATTTTCAGGGACTTTGGTGCACCATTTACCTAAAATCGGGTGAAACTATATATGGGGGCTATATCTAAATCTGAACCGATTTTCACGAAACTTTGCACACGTCATTCTAGACTTAATTCAATACACTATGTAAAAATTCGTGCAAATCAAATGATTTTCAGGGACTTTGGTGCACCATTTACCTAAAATTGGGTGAAACTATATATGAGATCTAAATCTGAACCGATTTTCACGAAACTTTGCACACGTCATTCGAGACTTAATTCAATACACTATATCAAAATTCGTGCAAATCAAATGATTTTCAGGGACTTTGGTGCACCATTTACCTAAAATCGGGTGAAACTATATATGGGGGCTATATCTAAATCTGAACCGATTTTCACGAAACTAAGCACACATCATTCTAGACCCAATTCAGTAGGCTATACCAAATTTCTTGCAAATCGAAAGATATATAGGGACTTTGGTACACCATTTACCTTAAATCGGGCGAAACTATAAATGGGAGCTATATCTAAATCTGAACCGATTTTTCCCAATTTCAATAGGGTTCGTCCTTGGGCCAAATAAGTGACATATGCCAAATTTCATCCAAATCGAATCATAAATGCGACCTGTACTTTGTTCACAAAAATACATGGACGGACAGACGGATGCACGGACGGACATGCATAAATCGAATCGAAATAAATTCTCAAAAGGAACCATGGGTCTATCTCGATTATTTTTGCCTGTTACAAACATATGCACAAAGACATAATACCCTGTACCACAGTGTGGTGAAGGGTATAAAAACATAGAATACTAACGATGTATGTTATTATAGTGATACACTGATTCAAGAGAGCGATAGACGACAGCATGAATTGACATATAATTTTATTCTGATAAATATTATGATGGAGAAGAAGAAATCCATTATTTTTATCTAAACTATAGGGCTTTAATATGATAATCCCTTGGTGCCAAGTCCGGACTGTATAGCGGATGCATTAAAACTTCCCAATCAAGCTCCCGAAGTTTCTGGCGAGTCACTGTATATGTGTGTGGCCAAGCGTTGGCCTGGTTGAACAAAACACCTCTCCTGTTGGTCAATTCTGGTCGTTTCCAGCCAAATGGCTTAAAACAGTTTTATGGTAGATTTTTTGCTCCTGGGCGATGTTACGACTGTCGGTCAACTTCGATCATTTCCTCTTTGTTCACTTCCTCTGTTAATACCTTGTAACTCACAACTGAATGCACCAAAAAGTCACCCTTTCAACGAGCATAAATCTGAAATTGTTTGATCGATGCTTAACGAGAAATCAGTCAGTCAGATGGCTGTTTTATCTGCCGAAAAAATAATGGATTTCTTTCTACCCAACCTAATATATAAACATGTAAATTTTATTTGAATAACCGATTTGATCAACAGTAAAAGCGAAACATCGTTGATAAAACCATATACCTTATATAAAACGAATAATAAATCCGAAAACCTCCTCCGCAAACCATAGGGTAAGATATATATCTATCGGCACCAACGACTTATAATGGTAACTCCAAAAGTTCGGTAATTCCTACAAGATCCCTCTTGAGGCTATATCTAGCCTCCAGGGGCACATACAAGTTTTTCCTGCAATTAAAATTTTCATAAAATTCGGAACTTAGCGCCTTTTTGACTTGTTTGTTATAGATGCGCATTTTCTGTACTGTAAAAAATCCTTGCATAAAATTGTCAATATATATGCTAGTGGATGTCCAAAATATTTAATGATCATCATAAAAACACACACGTTGGCCTACGATCAATATGTCCAAGGATTCCAAACAAAAAATTAATACCCTCTAACCCTAATAATGTACTCAGAACATACTTTTTTCAGTTTGAATACTTAAAAGTTATCATTAAATGGGATATTTAGAGGCCTGACCTATATATTACAGATTTTTTTCTGATTCAAATTTTTCGTTGGATTCCAAAAGTATAACAATAGTTATAATTTTAAGTATCAGAACTTCTTTGAACACCACAATGTTCGACCTGGACGAACTTATGATATTATATATTCATTGTTTAAAGTATGCATTTAATTTAGGATTCTAAATATTTTAAAGTTCGGGGAAAATACTAATACTGTACTTTTGTCTCTTCCGAATTTTCTTCCGCAGGTGTCTTGTGATTTCTAAACAGGAAGTGTAATTTTTATAGGAAAATAGCAGAAAAGAAATAAAAATCACGACAATTCTACGTGCAAGATATTTTCGAACATCACTCCCCTGTTACTTATATTGAAAATTGTCCGTTTTTGTGTATGTGTGTGGGCCGTATGCGTGAGAATATTCCTCTATGTATTTGTAATGTTACATCTATTGCAATATCTGCTGGTTGTGGGTTGTCACGGTCACACAGTCGTGGTGACGTGTTTGTTACCGGATTTTTTTTTTTTTGCCTTGCCGTTTTCTGTTGTACGCCACTTTTTTTCCTCTTCGTTATACAATAAGCTCTACAACGGAAACGGATGTTGTCATTGTCAGTGGTTTTAGTAAGAGCGCCGCTTAGTTTGTTGTGGTTGATTGTCAATGCGTTATGAAATTAAAGTGAACCGAGTGAATACGATGGTATTGGAAAATGTAGTGGGGTTTTTTTGTTTTATTTTGCCGCGTTACTTAAACTAAGCTAAAACATGTGTCTATACGATGTTGGGGGCAAATAAATCTTGTTGTTGATGGTGATGATTTTTGGAATTTAAGGGATTAGAGAAAATCGGGGGTATTTTGTCAATAGATTTAAAGTTGTATACAAAAATGGTATAGAAAAAAATAATACGTAAATGTGTCATATCGAGTCAGGAATATATTTTCCATAAAAGTCCTCATATAAAGTTATAGCCGATTTTAAGAACTAATAGAAATGAATATCTATATCAGACACTTTTAAAGGTCCCAGAGGATAACAAATCTCCTAGAAGCAGTGCATTCTATAGCTCCCAAAAATTTCTATACCGAATTTTGTTGTTTTATATTACCATCTAACAAGGGGTGTAGGGACTTTTTACTAGTTTTTGATACTTTTCTAATACAAAGAGACTGATGAGCCTCAGCCTCATCAGGCTCATCAGTCAAATCTGTTTCAGACAATTTGGAGTCGATTTACAAATGTCGTTGTTGTTGTAGCAGCCCTATTGTTTTTACGTAGCGGGCTGAGGTGGCAGACGTTGGCTGAGTAAGACTTGGGTCGTTTCGGATCTTAGACCCGTGGAAAAGACAGAGGAGTCATTTGACAAATGTTCGCCGGTCTGCTTGGCTGGTACACACGATAAGTCTCAGAGGGTGTAACAGATTTTATCCAAACTTTACTTATCGTAATATTTTTCGAAGATTGTACCTTGTACTATGAAATGGTCGGATCTGTGCACATCCTAATATTATAACAAAGCCTTTACAATGTTTGAAAATAGGATTTATCGGTACACGCCTTCACGTACCTTACCCACCATGGTTCGAAAATTTGATGCAATTATAAGACTAACTAAAATCTTGGTATATTCGGTGTATAGGACAACTCCTTTTGATACCTCCCACTAAATATAAACATTTTGAAAAATGTATGCGAATAATATGTAAGGTTTAGATATAGATCCGTCCGATTTAATGTAAATGGTGTACCAAAGTCCTTATAAATATTTCGATTTGCACGGAATTTGGCTTAGCGTACTGAATTTAGTCTAGATGATGTGTGTTAAGTTTCCTGAAGATCGGTTGAGATTTAGATATAACTCCCATATATATTTCCGTCCGATTTAATGTAAATGGTGCACCAAAGTTTCTATATAATTTGCACGAAATTTGTCATATGATACTAAATTAAGTCTAGGATGATTTGTGTTTAGTTTCGTGAAAAACTGTTCAGATGTAGATATAGTTTCCGTATATATATATATATATATATTCGTCCGATTTAATGTAAATGGTGCACCAAAGTTCCTATACATTATTCGATTTGCACGAAATTTGGCATGGGGTACTATATTAAGTTTAGGATGATGTGTGTTAAGTTTCGTGAAAATCGGTGCAGATTTAGATATAGCTCCAATATATATTTTCGTCCGATTTAATGTAAATGGTTCACCAAAGTTCCTATATGTCATTCGATTTGCACGAAATTTGGCATAGGATACTAAATTATGTCTAGGATGATATGTGTTAAGTTTCGTGAAAATTGGTTCAGATTTAAAGATAGCTCCCATATATATTTTCGTCTGATTTTAGGTGAACGGTGCACCTAACTCCTAGTGTTTGTCCGATTGACACGAAATTTTGAACAACGGGTCGAATTGAGACTAGAATGACGTTACTGTGTTTTGTTTGTTATGTCTGATTCTTAATTCTAAACAGGGCGAAATACTAAATAGCGTTTATCAAGTTGAATATACCCACAGTGGTCAAGGTTATCATATAGTCTATCCATTCCGACTTTACTACTTTCCTTACTGGTTTTAATTGTTTAAGAACAAATTTTCAAGAAATTTTAGACGAACACACTAATAAACACGGATTTTTTTTTCAAAGAGTAGTACGTATAGGCTTTTTAGGACTAGTTTTTAAAGGATCAGGAGGGCAATAAGCATAGCTTTTTATAGATTTTTTGAAAAATCCACAGATCAATAAGCGCGAATTTTTAGGACAAACTTTTTTGTGGGGTTTCGATAATCAATATCATATCGATTTTGCCGTATGTAATCATCATCTCAATACTTTTTCAAAGTATACCACCTTTCGTTCCTTTCAACTAAACATAATATTTTCTTACATTATCCTTAAGCTTTTAAAACATATTTACCTTTCAGCCCAACTATATTACGATAACATAAAATATTACCTCGCTTTTAAGTTCACATTTTATCCCATATCCCAAGCATTGGCTGTAAACTGTTCAAATGAGATATTGCTTTAAAAGTCTCCTTCATCATAAATATATTTACAATCCAACCCCCTCTGCTACATATTTTTTCTGCCCTTTTAAGATAAATATGTTTCTTTTTTCTGTGACATTGTTGCCATGCAAATTTATGTGGCGTGGCGTGTGTACGCATAAAAAACGGATATTTGATAAAAATGACTTTTATATTGAGAAAAATTGACAGTAACATTTAACAAGTTTAAATGGCATTCGCAATATTTTGTTGTTTGGTATAATGGTGTTTTTTTTTGTTCCTTCTATTTTATTTCCATTACACAGAAAAGGCTATGTTGTTGACAGACACACACATACATGTTTATTTGACACCACATCTTTTAACACCGAATTTGACAGCCACATTGACATGACCTTTACTTGGCTGAGGGGAAAAATTGGTATTATTATATTTTGTTACTCTGTCCTCAAACACATTATTCACACCAAAAATTCGTATATATCACAGAGAACACAGTAAGTGCAAATGGTTTGGGGGTAAACGTAAAATATTAAAAAAAAAATCAAAAAGTGCAAAAAGTTATTTTTGAAAAATAAGTCTGGTACATATGAAAAACAAATATGCGAAAAAAAAATGATTTTATGATAGGTGAGAAAAAATAAAAAGCCGATTTTTTTCGGTTAATAAAGAGCTTATTTTTAAAATTCCCCACACTTTTCCATATAACGCTCAAGAATTTGTTCGCATATTTTATGAATTTATAACTGGAACACATCCAAAAAAATAATATTGGAAGCAAACACTAGGTGCCACCCGTAGTCGTGCCCAATATTGTCTCTTTAATCACATGGAATAAATTGTCTCCACAAGAGTAGACTGGATCCGTCTCTAAAACCATTGAACCGTTTATAGTCAACTGTTTTACTCCAGAATTTAGTTGAATCTTGTTCAGGCAATTTATTACATGTGATTAGAAATGTCTTTAGTTTTCAAATGATATGGATATAAGTTTAATCATTTGAAAATCCGGTTAAAAAATTATCGATACTAATTTTTTTCTAAAGGTTTGTAGCATAATGGATTATGGTAAATATTGTGTTAGGGAAGATGAAATCCATAATTTTTGTAGCAAATGTCGATAAAATCGCAGAAATGATCGTTCAACTTCGATCATTTCTGTGATTTAGTCGTAACATCGCCAATAAAAATGTTTTAAAGCATGTACACAAAGCTGGATTCAAATTGGCTCGATTTTTGGATGCCCACCAATTAAGAGAAAATATACGATGGATCGAAGCCTTGGCTAAACGGAATGAGATAGACCCATTTCTTATACGGATGGTGACTGGAGATGATAAATGGATCACGTACGATAAGCCTGTGCGAAAAAGATAGTGGTCATAGAGCGGTGAAGCACCTCAAATGGTGTTCAAAGCATGACTAGCGGCCAGGAAGGTTCTGTTAAGCGTTTGGTGGGACTGAAAGCGATTTATTTATTATGAGTTGCTTCGGTATGACCAAACGCTAAACTCTGATCTCTATTGTAAACAACTAGACCGTTTGAAGATAGCAATTGACCAATTGCAGTATTCCACCAGGGCAACACTAGGCCATACACATCTACTGTGCCTCGCCAGAAACTTCGGGAACTTGGTTGGGAAGTTTTAATGCACCCGCCATACAGTCCGGACTTGGAAACAAGCGATTATCATATTTTTCTTGTATTGCAAAATTTTTTTAATGATAAAAAATTGGGAAGATTGTGGATATCGACTGCAAAAGACTCTAGCAAATAGAGAGCAGGACTTCTGTGAGAGAGTCATAATACAGTTACCTTTAAAATGGCAACAAATCATACAACAAAACGGTGCATATTTGGCCCAAAGCGGACATTCCGAAGCATGTTAAATTAAGTCCTATAATTCATATAAAAATAATGGATTTATTTTTCCCCTACGTAATATTTCTAATTAGCTTAGCTGGCTTTTTACAGAACGGTTGTTCCATAAGCCGACCTTAAAAAAGATTTCCAAGCGCGTCGGTCTTGTGCGCATATTTCTAATAATATTTAATATTATAATGCATCATTTATTCGAAATGCATTATTTTTGTAGATATAAGGTTTTCCGATCAAGGATCCGGTAAAGGTGAAAAGGACGATAAAACTTACGAATATTGGTTTCTTGTCTTCGAAAGCCTATATAATCTTATGAGCGACATTTTGTAGAAATCGGAGGTTCATAATGTAGTATTGGGAATTTTAGTTAGAAGAGAGCGCACAAGTACCTGACATAGAAGGACGGCAATTTTTTTCATACTCGGCTCTTAATATGCCGCCAATAGCTTATTCCCCATAGAAATGTTGAAGTAATGAACTAGTTTGTGAAAATAAAAATCAATATCATTGATATTATAGTCCATCAAAAAATATTTTTAAAACGTCCTTGCTAAATATTCTTAGAATGAAGATTAGTCCTTCAAAATCCACACACTTTAGCAGAATAAATGTTATTTTAACCAGTAAGGAAAGTTCAAAAGTCGGGCGGGACCGACTATATGATACCCTTCACCACTATGGGTACATGCAAGACATGTTAATATCTACAATATCCTGTAGATATAGAAATTTCGCATACATCAGCCGGGACCTATAGCTATATCTAAATCTGAACCGATTTTAACTAAACTTCGCATTCATCAATGACCTAATTTAGTACGCTGTGCAAAATTTTGTCGCAATCGGATAAATATTGGCAGTATGGAACTTCATTTACATAAAATAAATCTGCACCGATTACAACAAAATTTTACATACATTCAGTACTCTGTGCAAAATTTTGCTTTAGTCGTCCACTATTGGGAGTTTGGTGCACTATTTACATTAAATCGGGAGAAACTATAAATCGGAGCTATATCTAAATCTGAACCGATTTAAAACAAAACTTGGCATATAACTATCTAGACCTAATTCAATATTTTGTCTCAATCGGATCACTATTGGGAGTTTGGTGCATCAATAAGTTAAAATCGGACGAAAATATATATGGGAGCTTTTTATCTAAATCTGAACCGATTTTCTCCAATTTCAATAGGGTTCGTCCTTGGGCCTATTAAGTGACCTGTGCCAAATTTCATCCAAATCGGATCATAAATGGGACCTGAACTTTTTTAACAAAAATACATGCACGGACGGACGGACAGACTTACGGACATGCATAAATCGATCTATTTCGATTTTTTTCCTGGTACAAACATATGTACAAGGGAGGTTTGTTACCATATACAACTACAAAAAACCAAATTACAAAGAATTTGGTTGAAAACGCGCTCAAGAACCGCAAAATACCGAAAATTGGGGTGTATCCTTATATGGGGGCTACCCGAAAAAATTGACCTATATTTATAATTTATAATGGAGAGATTACAGTCAATTCCTTGGAAAAATACGATCAGAACCCCATAAATACCAAAAATTTGGTGGTACCGTTATATGGGAACTACCAGAAAAACTGGACCTATATTTATAATTTTTAGTGGAGTAATTTGGTACCCAATAAGAACCCAATATACAAAATTTCATAGAATTCAGTTATAAAACGAGCTCAAGAACCCCAAAATACCGAAAATAGGGAGTACCCTTATATGGGGACTATCCGAAAAAATGGACCTATATTTATAATTTTTAGTAGGGAGATTTGCTCGTGGAATAACCTCGAAATACCGAAAATTGGGCGGTACCCTTATATGGGAGCTATGCCTAAACGTGGACCGATTTTCTCCAATTTCAATAAAGTTCGTCCTTGGGCCAATTAAGTGACCTGTGTCAAATTTCATCCAAATCGGATCATAAATGCGACCTGTACTTTGTTAACAAAAATACATGGACGGACGGACAGACGGACATGCATACATCGACTCAGAAAGTGATTCTACGCATATTCTCAAAAGGGACCATGGGTCTATCTCGATTATTTTTGCCTGTTACAAACATATGCACAAAGACATAATACCCTGTACCACAGTGTGGTGAAGGGTATAAAAATCCAAATAATCCTTAAAAAAATATTGTTTTAAAAATCCATGCTTATTGGTTTAACAGTCCTTGCAAAAATATTGTTTAAAAAATCCACGTTTATTGCTCTAATGGTTCTTGAAAAAATATTCTTTAAACAATTGACGCTTATTGGTCTAATAATTCTTGAAAAAACATACTATAAAAAATCCAGGCTTATTGGTGTAGCAGTCCCTGAAAAAATATTCCTTAAACAATTCACGCTTATTGGTCTAATAGCCCTTGAAATAATATTTTAACAATCCAAGCTCATTGGTAAAACATTTCTTGATATAATATTCTTTGATCTAACATACCTTGAAAAACTAATATTTGGTATTACAGTCCTTAAAAAATATTCTTTAAAAAATCCATAAAATAACTTTCCATTCCGAGCCGTGGGCAAATATGTTACTTTGTTGCATATATTTATTTTGTCATTTACTAAAGACCCATTACTCATTTATGTACTGCTGTTTCTTTAAAAAAAATGAACCAAATGGCACGTTTGACTTTATGTCGCTTTCAGAAAAATTGCAAATTTCTGACAGCTATTCAGACACATGTTTTAACACGCTTATTTGGCGTTCGCATAATAAAAGCTTTTGAATATGTCGTCTGAGTACATCATCAAATACAAACGGTGGAAATAACCATAAAAAAGTGCAGCTATGAAATAAATGAAATGCTCGTGGTGGTATTTATTAAATTATTTTCACCTTTCTTTAAAATTAAATAAAACAGGTGAAAGTAAACCCGAAAAGTGAACACCAAATTTCGAAGGAAGGTTCGCACATCAGCCATTTGGAAAATTTTCCCCCTTTTTTGGGATTTTAGCAAGGAGAAATCTAATCAAAGCGATTGATTTAAGTCAATGCCAAAATGAACATCAAATGTGGAATTTATCAGGTGCCATACATCGTTCCATGGAATTGGATCCCGTTGCTAGTATGTAGTTAATTTCAACAGAAAAAAAATACATAAATTTCAAAGTGTAAAAGAGTAAGTGTGCGGGTTTGAAAAATAATTGATTAACATATAAATCGAATATTTTCATTTCATGGTGAATTGAAAGACATTTGTTGACTTATATGCTATTAGCAAATACCTTTTTAATGAATTCCTTTTACCTTCGGGGTTCCAGTGAAGTGTGACTGCAATTTTTAAACAGAATGGCGCAGTTTTTAATACGCATTTTTATGAAGGAGAATTTTAAGAGTATTTCTTTAAGATTTATGTAGAAAGTGGAATTTGTATACTTTATTTTTTTAAACCTTTAGACCAATAAGCATGGCTTTAAAACATTCAAGGATTAACACAACAGCAACAATAACCGTGGATTTTTAAGAATATTTTTCAAGAACCATTAGACCAATAAGCATGGGTTTAAAAAATCTAATCACTATTACAGTAATAAGCGAGGATTTTTAAATAATATTTTTTCAAGGACTGTTAGTCCAATTAGCGTGGAACTTTTGAAGAATATTTTTTTAAGAACCACTAGAGCAATAATCTTGGATTTTTTAGCGAATATTTTTTCAGTAACTGATAGATCAATAAGGGTGAATTTTTTAAGGGTCTTATAAGCGTGGATTTTTAAAGAATATTTTTTCAAGAACCATTGGACCAACAAGCGTGGAAAAAGACTATTTTTCAAAGGACTGTTAGACCAGTCAGCATGGATTTTTAAAGGATATTTTTACAAGGATTGTTAGACCAATAAGCGTGGATTTTTTAAAGAATATTTTCACAAGGATTGTTAGACCAATAATCGTGGATTTTTAAGGAATATTTTTACCAGGATTGTTAGACCAATAAGCGTGGATTTTTAAAGAATATTTTTTAAAGGATTTTCACAAGGATTATTAGACCAATAAGCGTAGATTTTGAAAGTATATTTTTACAAGGATTATTAGACCAATAAGCGTGGATTTTTAAAGAATATTTCTTCAAGAACCCTTAGACCAATAAGCGTAGATTTTTAAAGAATATTTTCACAAGGATTGTTAGACTAAATAAGCGTGGATTTTTAAAGAAAATTTTCACAAGGATTGTTTGACCAATAAGCGTGGATTTTTAAAGAAAATTCCGACCAACACCTTGGCATCTAGAGGCGAGGATTTTTAAAGAATATTTTCACAAGGATTGTTAGACCACTAAGCGTGGATTTTTAAATAATATTATTTGTAGAGTACTACTAGGCTAGAAACAGACGTGGATTTTTAAAGAATATTTGCACAAGGATTGTTAGACTAAATAAACGTGGATTTTTAAGGAATATTTTCACAAGGATTGTTAGACCAATAAGCGTGGATTTTTAAAGAATATTTTCACAAGGTTTGTTAGACCAATAAGCGTGGATTTGTAAAGAATATTTTCACAAGGTTTGTTAGACCAATAAGCGTGGATTTGTAAAGAATATTTTCACAAGGTTTGTTAGACCAATAAGCGTGGATTTGTAAAGAATATTTTCACAAGGTTTGTTAGACCAATAAGCGTGGATTTGTAAAGAATATTTTCACAAGGTTTGTTAGACCAATAAGCGTGGATTTGTAAAGAATATTTTCACAAGGATTTTAAAATTACTTTTAAATGTTATATTGTTACATTTGTTTATATAATAATGTCTAACAGTCTAAAAATGTTAACAGCTGAGCGTTTGTTATCTAACCTTTTATTTAGGGAAATTGTGGTAATAATACAACACGTTTTCATACCTATGAAGAAGTAAAATTGTAAGGACATAGGTAATGCACAAACTAACAATTTTTTTGTATGAGCTCTTTGCTACATCGTTTTCAACAAAAGCCTATTGTTGTGGAAAACACGTTAAGTATTTGATATATTTTATAGATTTAATTCCATATTATTGTAATATTGAGCATTTTAAAATTAATTACATTTTACTGAAATTATGACAACAACACTTTGTAAGGATTTTTATGAATTTAAATATTTCAAGGGTAATTATATGAATATTTACGAGCGTGCTTTATTTCGTAATTAGTTATTATTAAAGAGCAAAAACCACAAGCCTTTAGCAGTAAAAATTGTTTATCAGTCAATATAAAAAAAATATATATTTTCTTTCAATATTTTCCACTAATGTTATCCACAACAACCCAAAAAACGCCCATGAACGGATTTCAAATAAAGATTTTTACCAACCACTTGCACAAGATTATTCGAAGATTTAACAACTGTCAGTATATTATCATTTCTTATGAAGTGATAATTTTGTATTTTTGTAAAAAAGTTCCTTTCATTTGTGTAACAGTCTTAACATACCACAAAGTAGAATTCAAGAGAAAATCAATTAATTTATGACTAAATAAATATATTAATTACATTTAATGAACAACACGAGTATCTTGTGACTTTTGGCTGCCACGAAAATTGGGAAAACAGAAATGTTGTTACATTCAACGTTTTATATATTCTATACCATAACCTCTTCTAATATACCATATCCGCTTCTATTACTTCCAAATTAATTTGTCAATACATGTATGTATGTTTGTATTTACCTTCTTAATACCTTGCTTTTTTGTTTTGTTTTTCTTTTTTTCTATTTCACATATTCATTGAGCAGTAATTAAAATACATACCTGTAAATGAAAATAAATTGCCATATAATAGTGATTTAAAAGCCATAACCAAACATTACAATTGTTTTGTAATGGCCAATAATCCTATTATTGGCCATGGTTATTGTTGTTGTTGCTGCTGTTCTTTTTTTGCTGCTAAGTCATTGTGGTTACAACAACCACAAATAACCATTCAATGCATTTGCATGTCAATTATTATTGAATTGAAAATTTTCAATTATTTAAGTATTACATAACATGAGTGATTGTTATGTGTTAAAGTAACAAATCTTAATTAAAAATCGGGAAAAAGAGGCTCTTATTGAATTGATGACATGTTATTTTCGAATGCTAATTGATGCATGAAATTGTATGAGGTTTACAAAATAGCAGGTGTACGTTAAGTGTTCGAAGAAAGTAAATGTTTTTAGGTGCACAAAAAATAAAGAATGGACTAAATTCGGACAGTGTCGACATTAAGTGATTTTAACATTTGTGTGTAATTTCAAACTTCACTTGAAAATATGCAGAACAAAAATAATCAACTTTGTAAAGCATGACATTTGGGGGTTACGTTATATGACTGCTATGTATCGATCATTTTTATCCTGATCCAAAATAGTAACTTAAATATTAAATTGGGAATGCCATAATATGAAGTCTGTGCCTAAACATCGATATAGCCTATCAATGAACGTGACTGCAGAGAAAATATTCCAGTTTATAAAACTGCACAAACCTATAGCAATTATTTCGAAATATAGCGACTGAATGACATAGCTTAGAGTTATGTTGAGCATGGGGGGTGAGTATTAAAATAAAGTTGAAACAAAAGTTTTGCTGGGAAAATCTCATGAAACTACTAGAAGGTTAAAATATTATGTTGTGCAAAGTTGAGATCACATGGGATAGTCCGTTCACGTGATATTATAAAATAAATTTTATGCAAAAAATTGATTTTTTTGGGGTGAAGGTACCAGAAGGAGAGGACCGATATGCTCCATCTTCGAATTTGATCTAAGTTTGGTATAATTGATCCGATGTGCAAACTTCGAAAACGAAATTTGTCCAAAGAATCAAGGGGTCTAAAACCATTTGGAAGAGTCAAGTTTTTGCCATATCATTGGCAATAAGGCGAAGGGTGTTTTTCAAAGCTTGCACAACTATATTGTAGGGTTATTAAAGCTTTCTAGGCGTTTGGAACGCGCCAATATACTGGTCCAAGACCCTCTTTATACCCTTCACCACACTGTGGTACAGGGTAATATGTCTTTGTGCATATGTTTGTAAAAGGCAAAAATAATTGAGATAAGCCCATGGTTCCTTTTGAGAATATGCATAGAATCACTTTCTGAGTCGATTTATGCATGTCCGTCCGTCTGTCCATGTTAAATCGTAAACAAAGTACAGGTTGCATTTACGATCCGAATTGGACGAAATTTGGCCCAGCTCATTTTATTGGCCCAAGGACGAACCCAATTGAAATTGGGAAAAATCGGTTCAGATATATATATATATATATATATTCGTCCGATTTATGGTAAATGGTGCACCAAAGTCCCTAAATATCTTACGATTTGCACGAAATTTTGCACAGCGTTATGTTTCGTGAAAATCGGTTCAGATTTAGATATAGCTCCCATGTATAACTTCGTCCGATTTAAGGTAAATGGTGTACCAAACTCCCTATATATTTTTCGATTTGCACGAAATTTGTCATAGCGTATTGAATTAAGAATACAATAATATGTGCAAAGTTTCGTGAAAATCGGTTCAGATTTAAATATAGCTCCCATATATAGTTTCGCCCGATTTTAGGTAAATAGTCCACTAAAGTCCCTGGAATTCTTTTGATTTGCACGAATTTTGGCACAGCGTACTGAATTAAGTCTAGAATGATGTGTGCAAATTTCGTGAAAATCGGTTCAGATTTAGATATATCTCCCATATATATCTACGTCGGATTTAAAGTAAATGGTGTACCAAAGTCCCTATATATCCTTCGATTTGCACGAACTTTGGCACAGCGTACTGAATTAAGTCTAGAATGATGTGTGCCAAGTTTCGTGAAAATCGTTTCAGATTTAGATATAGCTCCCATATATAGTTTTGCCCGATTTTAGGTAAATAGTCCACTAAAGTCCCTGGAATTCTTTTGATTTGCACGAATTTTGGCACAGCGTAATGAATTAAGTCTAGAATGATGTGTGCAAAGTTTCGTGAAAATCGTTTCAGATTTAGATATAGCTCCCATATATAGTTTCGCCCGATTTTAGGTAAATAGTGCACCAAAGTCGCTTTATATCCTTTGATTTGCACGAAATTTGGCATAGCGTACTGAATTGAGTCTATAATAATGTGTGCAAAGCTTCATGAAAATCGGTTAAGATTTAGATATAACTCCCATATATATTTTCGTCCGATTTTATGTTATTGGTGCACTGAAGTCCCTATATATCTTTCGATTTGCACGAATTTTGGTATAGGGTAGTGAATTAAGTATAGAATGATGTTGCTAAGCTTCGTGAAAAGATCCATAGCTAGGCCGATTAACACAACGTACTGAAGTAATATAGATTAGATTCTGGCTAGTTTCCCTGAAATCGGTTCAGATATAGATATATAACAAAAACGTGACGTCCGTTAGGATACATACGTAGAATATACCCAAAGTGGTGAAGGGTATCATATAGTCGGCCCAGTCCGACTTTACTGCTTTTCTTACTGGTTTTAGTATACCGATCGTAATACCTCCACTAGCTGAGTCGGTCTAGTCCATCTGTCTATAACACTTTGTGAACAAATCCATTCCGCTATTATGGACACGAAATTTAGCATCTACGTCCAGTTCTGTCCAATAAGCAACCCTATATTTTTGTCTGTTCTTCTGGACGCCTTACATGCCACAATACAACCCGATCATCACGAAATTTTACACAGAGAAGGTAATTTTACCAAACGTTAACTTTGTCACTTTGTCTGAAAAATTGCAACATTTGCATTCTATACCATATATATTTACTTCAGAATGACATAGACCGTAGAAGTTGATTGTAGGAAGTGAAAATATTACAAAGGCTTGGAATACAGATCGGCCGAATTCAGTGGTAGTTGCATGATCAGTACAATTTGAATTTGGAGAAACGGAAGGAGCTGGAATCATCCTGAAGTTAATATTACTGTCGAAGTGTAGGATATCGATATGTAGGTATGTGTACGAAAACTTCTATACTTGATACAATTTGGATTTCGGGTGAACCGATAGAGCTGGGATCCTGAAATTGGGAGTAAGCATCATTGTTGGGGTGTAGAGTTGGGATATGTAGGATGTTTTGGAAATGCGTACTGATGTGTAGGGGAGAGGGGGCACCTTTTGAACGGGGGTACCTTTGAACATCGCTTTTAAAATTTTAGTTTAAATTTTTTCCGACCCGCTACCACATTTTTGTATATGGCAATCTTGTTCTTTATCTGCGTAAACCACTTTGGCTAGCTTTTTCAGTTGTCGACAAATTGTACATGGGTGACCATGTAGTGTAATTGTAAACTTGTATTCTTTTGGTTGTAAGGGCGCAGGAAATTAAACATTTTTTTTGCATTTCAATAATCATTTCAAACATAACTAATATAATTTATTTCATATATATTTATTACAAAAAAGTTATTATACATTTCCGTAAAATGCCACGGGTGGGGCAACTTTGAACATGCCCATTAAATTCGAGTAAAAAGCGGAGTTTTTAACTTTTGGCTTCGATTTCTCAAAATTTCAAATGGGATAATAAGACTACGAAATTAACTGTATTTTTCACTATATTAATTTTTGTTTTTATGTCATTTTATGTTTTAATAAATTTTGATCTGAATTTTTTAATTTTCGAAAATGTTTGTATATATTTTTTAATAAATAAATGCATTTATGATATGTTTGAACAAAATACATTTATATTTAACATAAACAATGTAAAAAACCAAGCCGTTCAAAAATGTCAACCCTTGTTTAAAGGTGCCCCCTGGGGGCAGTTTTGAACACTTTGACTTCCTCCCTTAAAACAGCAATAAAATATTTATATCAAGCTTAAAGTATGTCATATATATATATATATATATACATTCATTGTAAAGGTTACATATGTACATATTAGTTAAAATTAGTTAAAATTTATAAGAAACCAAAAATTAAAAAATAAAAAATTTTATGAGGCTTAAAAGAAAAAAATTCGAACGAACAAAAGACGGAAGGACAGAAAGACGGACATACATAAATCGACATATAATTTTATTCTGATCAAGTATATATATGAATATTTCAAGGAGTTGCAAAGCATATTAACGATTTAAATTTATAATGGGTCGATCGACTCAGTTCGTTCATACTCACATCTCTAAATATTTTATAATTTTAAACAAAATTTAATTGCACTACTTGAAGAAATATCATTAAAGTATATAATAAACAAAGTCAACCCTATAAAGAACAAACAAAGGCAAGCAGCAGTAACTGAAGTAGAAAAGTGTAAAAAAAAACAGCAAACAAAAGAAGTCATCACAGTGTGAGCTAGTGTGTGTCAGTGTGCGTGTGAATTTATTATTGTTCTCACCTCTTCAACATAAATAAAGGCATCTTTCGCCACTATTGTTCTCATGTTTTGCATTGTTCTCTGTCATGAAATTGTGATGCACTGATTGTTTTGCTTTCGTTCCGTTTAAGCACCGGTTTCTCTCTATCTATCTCTCTCTCTCTCCATCACACTTGCTCTTCAATTTTCGTTCAACCAAACAAAAGTGGAGAATTTGATTCAACAAATTGTCATTGACTAGGTGATGATAGTTGGAATAATATGCGGTCTCCTCTCTGCCTCTTCACTCTCTGTTGTCCAGCTACTGTTCTATGAATATAGAAAAATATAATAATATTTTCATATTGAATTTTTATTGATATTTCATGATAAAAGTTTATTTTTTTGCAAGAATGATGATGATTTGTTATTGAAATATATATGTATTTATGAACGTTTTTGCTGCTATTGCTATTTTTATTAACATTCTTTTTCGATATGTCAATTATTCCATTGAAGCGTAAAATAATAAATTTCTATTTGTTTTTATTTTTTTATTTGGTTATCATTGAATTGATATTGAAATTAGCGTTAAAATTGTTTATTTCTAATAGCAATTGCAAGGATAACATTTAAATATTTACAATTGATGGAATGTAGTTTTTTTCATACTTGTTTTTTGGGAAGGACATTGTAATATTGGAGATTATTGTTTTGGTTTAATAATAGTAATTTTCAGCTATTGAATGTAACAAATTTCAGAGATATTAAAGGGGTAGGACATTTGTGCGGGCAGAATTTTAAAACACCGATATTGATTTTGATAATTTTTGATATGGATATATAAGTTCGAAAAAATGCAAAAAAAGCTTAAAACCAGTGAGCGGAGCAGTATAGTCGGACGGGGCCGACCATATGATACCCTACACAACTACCACGAAAATCAAAATTTCTGCGGTTCTATATTCTGAGCCTGGGCAATATTTCGAGATCAACAACTTCACTTTCTAAGCCTGGCATATTTTCCATTTTTTTCTTGAAGTGAATTTTTACGCCGTAAAATAAAAAAATTGTCACTTTAGGTTTTGGTTCATTTGACCCTCGGAATATTGACCGATCAATATTGTAAAATATGTAATGCTCTGCATATAATAATTGCCTCTAGAGCGACTAGAAAATCTGACAAAATTAAAGTTTTCGGTTCATTGCACCCCCTGAATGAAATCTCAACTTTGCCGAAAACTATAGGCGTCGTCCTTGACCATAATCGGAAGTTCATGTGCATTTTTAAAGCTATCAGCGCGACATTTCCGTCCTCTAATAGAGGAATAGTAATACTATTCACATAGTCACCTTTACCTAATTACGTACAACTCCCACATCAGAGTAAATGCAACCATAAGTTTCGTATCAATTTGAAGGTCAACAACTCCTCTTGGGTTTATGTCCTTCAGGTGTAAATAACAAATTTTGTAATCTTTCACACAAAAGTCAGGATCCATTTGACCCGCTAAATATTGACCGATCTTTATCAAAATATTCTTTGGTCCGATCCCCTTCTCCATGTAAAAATTCGAGATGTTTGGGCCATAATTGCTGCCTCTGGAGCGACCAGAATAATCGAAAACAATTAAGTATTTGGTCCATTTCATCCCCTAAATATTAACCGATCTTTACCAAAATTAATAGGGGTCTTCATTGGCCAGAAACCATCCAACATGCAAAATTTCGTGAAGATTGGTCCACAACTGTGGCCTGTATCGTGTTTACAAATTATAAGGGACAGACGGACGGACGGACACACATGTCTAGATGGACTCAGCTAGTCGAGATATGACGATCGGTATACTTAAAGGTGGGTCTAGGACAAATATTTCTCGGCGTTACAAACTCTTGGGGCTGCACAAAGCTATAATACCCTGAGAACATAGTTTTGTAGGGTATAAATATTAAATATTGAGGAGCAGTACTGACAACTTTTAGTAGGTTAATATTCTACCCAGGAAGAACCCAAATACCAATATTCAACTGATTTGGTTTAAAAACGTGCTCACAATTTTCGAAGTACCGTTATATGGGATTGCCTAAAAATTTTACCGATATTTTCCATTTTCAATACCAAACATCCTAGGAGTAGTAACAAAGTATGCAAAGCTCTATTTGCCTTCAACAGACAGAACAGGGCTAAACCGGCATATAATTTTATTCAGATCAAGAAAATATATACTTTACGGGGTCTCATGCTATCATTTCTGAATTACAAATTTAATATATACTTCACCTTGTGGTGCAGGGTATAAAAATGGTATTTTATGGCGGATGTCCCAAAACGAAGATAAACATTATTATTTTTTAATAGGGAGTTCTGTTATCCAATGAGGGCACAAAATTAATATTCTTGCTAAGACAAGATTTGCCACAAAATTCGCTTAAATATCCTAAAAATATCACAAATTGCAGGGCGTCGCTGGACTAAATGTGGTCCATGAATGTTTTTGTCTTACACAGTGAACATGTTATATCTCACCAGTGTGTAGGATATGGGATATTCTCATCTCCAAATTTAACCTGACCGTAGACAAAAAGAAAAAAAACTATTTTATGTTGATGTAGCGCGAATAAAAGAAACGAAAAATTGAGATAATTTAATTTTTTGAACAATTACAAACGGAATGCCAAAATAGTAGACCCACCATGCTATGTTGGACTGTATCCATTACAAATCCAGAACTTTAATGCGTATAAGTAACAAATTATGCCTACTTACATACGTATACGACACTCTGGCCAATTATTGGCGTACGGTTTTAATTGCATTTTCCAAGAGGATCTCCTTGTCTTAAATCTTTTTTATAAGCATATATTTCGTATTCTCTAAGAAGAATTCCAGAACTTCTGAAAGTATAACATTTGGTATTCGAAAGGAATACAATGTAGTCTTATGTAAGAATATCGTTTTCTCTCTATAGGAAACCTTGTTTTCCTTCTAAGAGAAGACTTCTTGGACTACTGTAAGAATACTTATTTGGCTTCTAGAACAATTCCATTTTCTTATTTTAAATTAATAAGATATGGGCAATATTGCCAATTTTTTAACATAGCTGAAGCGGAGGTTCACGCCTTTATAACTCGGGAATTACTTAAGTATATGAATAAAAGTGAATAGTTTTGGGTTAATTGATCTGTCGTTGCAAACTGTTCATGATATTGACCTCTAAACTTTATTTTGGTGGAAGCTGTGTCTACTTTAATGTAAAAAAATGTGTAAAAACACGGTGAGGCGAACCAGTTTTTTTATGTTTTCTATCGATTTGTGACTAAGCCCCTCATTGCACGGTCTTCGTGTCAAAATAAAACTAGAAGCCAACAAAATGGGGACTACGCCCCTTATGTATCATTTTTCAAAATTTTAACAGCCTCTACCTTTAAATGATGCTGACATTTTGAAGCTCGATTTTGAGTGTTTTTTAATTTTACTTCTAGCTTTAATACGCAAACAGGAATTTATAAAAATCGATTATAAGATTATTGTAGTCGCGAGTCTGCGTAATTTGATATGTATTTTGTGTATGTAGTATGCACAGCTTCAGAGTAATACTCATCCGAAGGTGCGAATTTTGTGCGGTCAAATTTCTAAAAAACCTATTTTTCGGGCCAAATTTTTAGAGCTGTCAACTGAATGATATGGGTACCCGCGATCAATAAGGTTTTTTACGTTTCGGACGATATAAAATCTTCTTCGTGAAAATCCATCTACTAGAACGGCGGGAACTGGCCTTCCAAAAACACGAAATTTGGCAAAAAATGTTTTTGAAAATATCGCGGATTTATTTGCGTTTTCTGTGTATCATTTCCGCTTCAATAAATGACCTCATACGGATTTTGATCTTTTTCGAAAAGAGAACTTTAAAAACTTCAGCCGAAAGAGAGATGTACGCAATTTATCTCAAAAATAGATTGTGATGGCACATCCATGGTTCTTAATGGACCACATTGAAATCGGTATAGATCGATGTATTTTTATAGGGTGCACACTGAAATCGGATGCGCGTTAATGACATATGGAGTTTTCGGAAATTATTCGCGTTTTACGGTTTTTGGGTACTTCAATGTAACGTGCGGCACATCTTAGCCGTCAAATGAAATTTCGCAAAATATATATGGATTGGAAGATAAACTTCAGTACTTCCTGGAAACCGCACGCGCATCAAATGATTTTGAGAATTACGCGATGTAGACGCAATTTATCTCAAAAATAGTGTGAGCTGGCACATCCATGGTTCTTAATGGGCCACATTGAAATCGGTATAGATCGATGATTTTTTTTTGGGTGCACACTGAAATCGGATGCGCGTTAATGACATATGGAGTTTTCGGAAATTATTCGCGTTTTACGGTTTTTTGGGTACTTCAATGTAACGTGCGGCACATCTTAGCCGTCAAATGAAATTTCGCAAAATATATATGGATTGGAAGATAAACTTCAGTACTTCCTGGAAACCGCATGCGCATCAAATGATTTTGAGAATTACGCGACTTAGACGCAATTTAAAATGTATATTTCATAATATTATTTTATTTTAAGATTTATTCCTATTTATAGAACCCTAAGATTTATCGGAAGGGTCTTGATATAATCCGCAAGGCGTATACTTATACACAAAAAGTGATTATTATTATATATGTCAATTTTTCAGCGAAATTCGGGTAAAATAGCAGAATAACCCCAACATTTTTTTCTGAAATTTCTTGTATACAATTAAAAAAATAAATATGATGACATTATTTTTTCGAACCAAAAACAAATAATTTTCCTCAATATCTTGTTTTGTTGTCGCTGTGATTTACAAACAGCTACACGGACTTGTGTGATTTTGATATCATTTGATTCACCATGGTGTTTAGATTATGTAGATATTTTTAAATTAATTTTTAGGTGTGTGTATGTCATTAATATAATGAAAATATTTACGTAATCTCCTATATTTTCATTATTTTTCTCATATTTCGCGAAGATGTGCAACTTTTTCGCGATTTTTATAATATATTCATATTCTTATTTTACGGAGGAAGATATATATCAACGTTTTTGGTCAATATAATAAACGGCGTAATTTTAAGATTTTTTTCTTATGCCCAAAATTAAAACCTCGATAACTTTTGCGCGCATCAACCAAAAATTTGATCGCGAACGGTTTCGGAGTCAGAACATTTTTCTCCATATGTGTACCAAAAATCATTGATGTGCCACAAAAACAAAAAAGCTGATTTTTTGAAAATGGAATATTAAAAAATTGGCAATATTGCCCATATATTTGTTTTTTACCTAATTTTTTTAATTAAAACAGTTTAAGGCATATGTTATTCATC